>NC_081198.1:45254362-45534362 GCF_902713425.1 Acipenser ruthenus | reverse complement strand
TTTTTTTGCTGGAAAACCAAATAACATTGGTCAGCATCTCAAAGTGTGGTGTTAGTGAAACATGCCAGACTAAAGGCTGTACTTTCAGATCAATAGAAAGGTCAACCAGGTCTTGTTCGGTTGAAGGAAACTGAAAAAATAATAATAGGTTTGTTTTGATTTATTTAATAACTGCCGACAAATACGTGTTAAAGGTAATTGCTTGGAAAATATGAGTATCAGCACACCCCTGTAAGCATGTATGTAGAGGGTAGATTCTCACAACCCTTGTCCTACAAAAAACAAGATTTGTCACTAATGGAGTTTTCTGTTAGGTTTAGGAGCATAATGACTGTTTCTTACACAGCATGGATGCATTACCTCACAGTCGTCAGAAACAATAGCCACCTATGTAGGATACATTTGATATCCCAATATGACCCAGAATGCAATATTTGCTCTGTGTCTCCCACATTTTGACCAAAAATTGCAAGCAAATAGAATGTTAGTTATATTTGAAGATTCCCACCAGGCTTATACCATGGCTTGCTCTCAAATGTTTTTTTTTATTTTTCTTAAGGATTATTCTCCAACAAATTCCCAAGTCACATTGTTTACTACTTAAATAATAACATCTAATGATTAATCACAAACTTGTTCTTTTATTACAGGCGTTTTTTTTTTTTTCCCATACAACTCAGTTTCCTCAGTGTTGCTACATTATACAAAAGAAATGCATTCTCTTGCCATGTATGTGCTTATAATCTTTTCACTCTCTTTCTCTCAGCTGGTATCAATTTAAACCCAGTGAAAACTCCCACACTCAGTCCATTTCAACAGTCAATTTTAATATCTTGGGGCATCTGTAGTTATTCTGCATCGGCCACAGAAGCAGAACTAACAAGTTAAGCTCTAACTGTAAGTCTGCATCGAGCTGGTAATGCATACATCAAACACAGACAGTTAGTCAATATTGGGGTATGGAAAATCACCAAGCTTTTAAAGGAGCAGCTTATATTTTAATATTAGTCTTCCGGAAAAATCTCCTGGGGTAAAGATGGTCATTTCTCATTTGTAGCATTAAGAATAAAATAAAGAACAGGAAATCTGCTATAGACACCTATCCATATTACATCAATGTCATTTTACCTGAACAGGAAAAATACCATAAACCAAATGTAAAATAAAACATGAATGCACATGCATGTATAGACAGTATGCAGTACAGTAGCAAAACAAAAAAAATTATTGCAAGTGACTTACAAAATAGTAGAAGCCCGATTTTGGAATATTTCTTCTGAGCAATATAGATGTTAAACTTTAAAAGATAAAGTAATGAACAAATAGACAAATCACTAAAAAAATTACAATCTATTTCTGTTGCCTCATTTCACTTTATTTTTCTGTTGAGGAAAACAGCTACAACTAGCAACTTGGCAATTTCCAATGAGTTTTAAAACATGTGAACTTCAATAAATAGAACATTGGAATTTCTAAAACGCATGTACAACAGAAAGATTCCAAAATAGAGCCTTTGGGGTAGATATGCAAATAGAATCCAAAAGCACTGCAAAGATGGGCTAGAGTGTATGGTGAGTGTTGAGATGAAGAGCTTGTTACATCTAATCCTGGCCACTCTGAATGCCTAACCTTGGCTGGTGGCTTTTGGGAGCACTAAATATGGCCTTTATGCTCCTGCGGGTTAGGAAGTAAAATCATTGGGTAAACTTAATTTAACAATGAAAAAGAACAACATCCAGTAATGAAAGATAATTAAAGTACTGTAGATCATGCTCTTGGAGGACCTGGAACCATGCAGAAGTACTCAGAACTCAAGGTACAAATAATAATAAAATACAAAAATAACAAAGGAATACATGTAAAAACTGTCATGATCCCTTGTGTCTGTTTTTCTATCAGTTTGTCTGCTCTTACTATGGTCACATTTATACATGTTTTCACCTGAGATGCCTGTCAATTGTGGGCATCACACTGCCATCAGTGCAATATCCTTTATGTGATGTCATGACAAATTGTATTTTATGGCTGTTATTTATTATAGATAGACAATATGACTGATATGGTCATAATATTAATGTAGAACTGACTGGAGGGTGACATGAATCATTTTAGATTTTATTTTAACACAGTTTTTATTGGTGTCTCTAACTGCTATATATAAATGTCATTTGACATCAGCCATAAACTATTATGAACCAGATGTGATAGTAGATGTCCTCTGTTATCTGCTATATGTTTTTTGATGTATGCATCTTTTTCATGTCATAAACACTTAGAATATCCATGCTTGAATATTCTTGAGACATGCAATATAATATGTTGTGCTTTTTTATAGTTGATGGTTAATAATTCTTTCAAACAAAGCTCAGGATTATTACTCGTCAAGTCCTAGCTAAAATCCTTTATAAGGATGGCAGTGTTCTTACAAATATGGTTAGAAATAGGTGCACATTGAGTTGTTTAATATATTATTTGTTATCCATTTTTTTAAGTTTGTTGTTTTATTGTTTTTTTTTCAATAAACAACTTTTTATGTTTTGAATGTACTGTCCGTATAGCATTTTCTTTTTATGTTTTAAATGTACTGTCCGTATAGCATTTTCTTTTTATGTTTTAAATGTACTGTCCGTATAGCATTTTCTTTTTATGTTTTAAATGTACTGTCCGTAATGTACTGTCCGTAATGTACTGTCCGTATAGCATTTTCTTTTTATGTTTTAAATGTACTGTCCGTATAGCATTTTCTTTTTATGTTTTAAATGTACTGTCCGTAATGTACTGTCCGTAATGTACTGTCCGTATAGCATTTTCTTTTTATGTTTTAAATGTACTGTCCGTATAGCATTTTCTTTTTATGTTTTAAATGTACTGTCCGTAATGTACTGTCCGTAATGTACTGTCCGTATAGCATTTTCTTTTTATGTTTTAAATGTACTGTCCGTATAGCATTTTCTTTTTATGTTTTAAATGTACTGTCCGTATAGCATTTTCTTTTTATGTTTTAAATGTACTGTCCGTATAGCATTTTCTTTTTATGTTTTAAATGTACTGTCCGTATAGCATTTTCTTTTTATGTTTTAAATGTACTGTCCGTATAGCATTTTCTTTCCTGCATTACTGGAATATTATTTTAAAGTAAAATTATATCGGAAGTATATCAAGATATGTATCAGAAGTTAGGCTAAAAATCTGAATTATGGAATTTTAAAAAAAATGAGCTCTGCCAGTTGTTACTATGAATCCTATTTTGGTGCTGTAGAATTCCAATACTGCCGTTGAAGGTTGCCAACGGTATTAGAACTATCTCAAGCAGGTGGTCAAGTAAGCAGGAAGATATTTAAAGTACAAATTACTTTTAAGTTCAATCTGACCCACCTTTAATGACTCATAAACTAGTTATTGAAGGGGAGTTTGTATAGTTTTGCAAGCAGTTCACCTGAAGTATACAGATGGAGGGGGAGGTGATAGTCTTACATTAAAAACATTAAATTCCACAAATTCTGGTTGACCAATCATTTTGAAAGATTGTTGAAAAATCTCCTAGTTCACACATTAGCAGAACTGCAGGGCGGTTTCAGACCAGCCTAAGGAAAATGTTTCCTATGGATGGCATACAGCTGCATTTACACAGAAATATACAGTCAATGGAACTCTCCGACTGCAGCTACTTGCAGCTCAGTTTTGCTCCTTAGTCACAGTGCATCAGTACAGTTCATGCCTCAAAAAGCAATAGGATAACAAAGGATTTTTTTATTATTTCACACTCAGGTATAGAAGGATAATAAACACAGAAGACAGAAATAAATAAATAAATTACCATCCAATAATTGCTAAAAGCAAATTAACATAAGGGCACAAATAACCACTTTTTTGGCTATTTAAAGGTACCCCAGCTGGTTTGCTGTCATTCTGCACCGCCCCCAAGGGCATTCTCTAAATCACTGCAGCATGCACTCAGTTTCTGGAAGCGGTGTGGAGTTTAGGTGGAATCCTGTGACATATAGCTTAGTTAGTGAGTCTATTCATGGACACAGATAGTTTCACTCAATGGAAATAAAGCAGGTAAGAAACAAACACAGTGATTCAATTTTCTGAGTATGAAAATGAGTAAACTCCAAAATATGTTGACATATTGGTAATCTTACCTCTAATAATGCCTTTCTCTTGCAGTGTTTTCATTGAAGGCCTCCGTGAAATAAATTTCTTGAGTCGGTTTTTCACTCCATTTTTATCACCACTGTCAGAAGCACTGTAGGTCAGTTTAAATACTGAAAAAAATATATAATGAGATTTCTTAATAAAACGTCATGTTAAATAAGGAAACCTGTCCAAAAAACTAAAAACTGCACCTGACAAATATTACCAATATTTAAACTAATCCAACTTCACTCCTTGGTTACATTTCTTAGATATATACCTAAATGAAGACTAACCAATGTTTTATTTGGATAATTTTTAAGACTGTTAGAATAATACTGAGGGCATTCAGTATAAATCATTGTATTCATGACACACTTTTGTGCTGCAGGTGAAATATACTTTTTGCATTACTTTGCGTAAATCAAAGTAATCACAACTGTGAAGTTTACACATTGAATAAAAGGATTAAAAATGCAGTTTAATTTTTTTTAATATAGGGAATTCCTTACATTGCATCCCCCACCTATCCATGGTAATCTCAGGATTACCACTAATATATGTGGTTGATGCCATCCAGGTTAAATTTCTGGCAGAGGAATATGTTCTAAAAAAACACATCTGTGGCTTATCCAGGCGGGGCAGAGGTTGATCAAATCACCACCTTATTACAATATACAGTATTCCACAATGTGATGTTTATCATGTGATAACCTCAGGCTTTTAGTTTTTAATTTAGAGAGATAGATGGGGTAGAAAGGATTTATGTCATCTTCTCCTTTTTGAAACCTTCATATAAAAAAAAAACCCAGATCAAGCATGTAAGTATTTTGTTTTGCCTGAGGGTAGTTGATATTCCTACAGCACATTAATGTATTGGATACATATACCAGAATCAATATCTTAACTTACTTCAAATGAACAGTACTTCAGATAGATAATACATATTCATATCTTATATACAAAATAATAGAGATCAACAACAAAATCTGTAAAGAGAAGTAATAGTAAATGATGGATCAAATAATGATAATATTTGTTTTGTTTTCAAATGTGTTTCTTGGGGTGGGGTACCGCTTCAGCATTTATCAGGGAGAACCCTGGTGCTTGTGTATATCATACAGTTTTAAAGCAATTGCTTCCACTTGGGACACAGATCCATAGGAAAGGTCCATGTTCCCAATATGTTTTATTGCCAACAAACTCATAAGGTGCCATTATTAATTGGGTTGAATCCTTTTTAGTAGCAACATGATGAGAATCTGCACTTTGGAAAACAATGAATTTAGAAAATTCATCCGAGTATGAGACTATAAACACGTTCAAATCCAACGCCCAAAATGTCAAAATTACATTAAACAGTTTACACAATTATAAACTTTATTTTTATGATTGTATATTTATGTCAAGAACTCTCATCATCTTGGTACATTAGGAGAGACAGAAAAATGACAAGTGGGGAGAACCAAATGTAATTAATTCATTTTACAGCTGCTTAAAATGCTGATGTGCCTACCATACAAAGTGAATTAGTTGCACTGGCTAACTTAATGTCTCATGCTGAGTGGTCAGTTGGAAAGGACAGACACAGAACAAAAAAACATCCAACACATACAAGATACTGATGACAATTTACTGACAAATGCTGTTATAGCAGCATTTGTGTTCAAGCATTGTAGGGCAGCAGTGTGGAGTAGTGGTTAGGGCTCTGGACTCTTGACCGGAGGGTTGCGGGTTCAATCCCAGGTGGGGGGACACTGCTGCTGTACCCTTGAGCAAGGTACTTTACCTAGATTGCTCCAGTAAAAACCCAACTGTATAAATGGGTATCTGTATGTAAAAATAATGTAATAGTATATAAAAATAATGTGATATCTTGTAGCAATTGTAAGTCACCCTGGATAAGGGCATCTGCTAAGAAATAAATAATAATAATAATAATAATAATAATTGTGCAGCTCACAATGCTTGAACACAAATGCTGCTATAACAGTTAATATAGATTTCACAGCTTATTCCTAAATGAGGTAAAGGAAGATGGAATTGTCATATTATCCATTCAAAGCTATAATACATAACCAATTATGGGTCTAAAGAAAGCAATCACCACATCTATCAGAATATTATTGTTTGATTTTACTGCGATTTCAACTGAATAAATAAGTGTTTTGCTCAGTTTTTTATGTTTTTTTATTTGTATTTACTAACTTCTAAAGTCTGACTCAATAAAGCATACATTTTACATCTCTATAATTTTATAATTCTGATATTTATCTAATTATGCAGGAAGACCCCTGTGTTGAAACATAATAATCAATATTGCAATGCCACAGACATTTTAAATATATTCATTTTTCTCCACAAACAAATAATGTAACTCATGCTACCCTTTAAACCTGCACTGACCCTTAGAATGACAAATGCAATATAAATACAGTGGAAACAGCGAAGGTCCACAAGTTTATTTTCTGCAGCTGTTTATATTGTCATGGTCAGTCGGGCAGTATAGTTTGATGTGGAAAGAGGACACTGGGACCGTAATACCAGGGTCAGGAAAAAGCTGGGTCAGGATTGGATTTCTTTATAAAAGAGCCCTACAGTTTGGTCACTAACTGCTTACTTCAGCTACTGTACGACAGTCACAAAATCTACACTGCAGTTGAGATACTTGTACAGACGAACTGCCCCATATGTTTAACTGTAAATACCATCGGGTTACCCTCCATGATATTCTACTATATCATACAAAACATATATTTATACCAGGGGGTGGCATGTGGGGGGTGAAACATCTTTCTTTCAGTAGTTCCATGGCAGCGTGGATTCGTTCCAAGAGACCATTGCTACTTGTTAAAGTGTATTTATTTTTTAAGCTAAACTACCTGAAGTGTGTTTTTTTAAAAAGGTGATTTCAACACTGATTATCTGCTTTTATTCCGAAACAGTTATTTGTCACAACTCTTCCATACTCGTCTAGCTATATTCTAGCAATTTCCATCTAATACAACAACAAGCACCACCTCCAATACCAAAACATTGGTAAATGGGTACATTCCTTAATAGATGATGTTTATTAACCTCCCATTATTGCAGTAATACATTTCTGTTTTGTATGTATTTATTGTATTATTATTCTGAATCTACAGCTGTTCTAATGAGAGGAAAGGGATTTACAACACTGAAGACAAAAGCCTGCTATCTATTTGCAGATCAGGAATAAAGTAAACTTGGCAATACAAATGTGTTCCTCTCTAGGTGGTTAATGCAAGAGTCCCTTTAACAAAAGACCATCAACTGTGGCAAACTGTGCTGGCTTTGTATTCTAAATTATGAAAAATGCTCCCAAGGACTGAGCTGAGTCCACACAGTATCATCTTACTTTTGAGTAAAATGTCCAGGACCAAGGACAACACTTGAAATACTTTAACTGTCCTTGATATCATGCTTTATTTTGTGACATTGAAAATAGTATGTTTTTCTGCAAGAACATCTGTGTTTATAATTCTCTGGAACAGTATACAGTATCCTGTATTTTTAAATACCTTAGGGATTATTATTATTATTATTATTATTATTATTATTATTATTATTATTATTATTATTATTATTATTTACTATTTTAAATTGTCTGATATTCTCTGGAAATCTGTATTATAATTACACCATAAAAACACGGTTTAACAGGTTCATTGCTGTTGAACAGTGTAGGAATTTTAGTTTAGTATTCAGGAGCAAATATAACTTATCTGTAGACTATTCAATGTGACTGAGTATAACTCACTTTCCAGTACAGTAATGTGTCAGAGCTGCTTCCCCCCTTGAAACCATACATTTTGTTTAATATCAATTAGTTCTTACATTGCAACATGAGATCTTGTTGCATTATAAGTCAAAATCAATGGGCCCTATTCACAAATGTTTAAGTCATAAGTTATTTAAATAACATTTTTTTAAGTCTGTTGCTATGAAGAAAATGCCATGAGTTAAAGCTTTGTGAGTGAACAAATCGTACACGAGAAGGACTTAGACAATATTACACGGTCAACGACTGCTGAGCTGAGAATCTTGAAACTATCACTGTAACGGCAGCTTAATTTCAAGCATCCCATTGTGATCAAGACATTTTTTTCATGCACAAACCTTTTTAAGAGAAGCCCTTGCTTTCAACTAAAGGCCCCAAAACTGTTGCCACTGTCAATTAGCTATGTTAATTTCAAAAATACAGTAGGCTGTGTGGTCCAATAGTTAATGAAAAGGGATTGTAACCAGCAGGTCCCTAGTTCAAATCCCGGCTCACTCACTGACTCATTGTGTGACCCTGAGCAAGTCACTTAACCTCCTTGGGCTCCGTCTTTCGGGTGAGACGTTGTTGTAACTGATGCATAGTTCACACACCCTAGTCTCTGTAAGTTGCCTTGGATAAAGGCGTCTGCTATATAAACAAATAATAATAATACTAATACTAATTCTAGACCGAGCAGTTATGCACCTCTTTATTCAGGTAAGTTGATTGAATAAATCCAAAATAGTTTAAAATGGAGCACATTATATACCATACATACTATATATTAGCTAAGAAATAAATATATTTATTCGTCTGCTAAGAAATAAATATATTAAATATATATATATATATTATATATTAAATATATTAAATATGTTGGGCAGCAGTGTGGAGTAGTGGTTAGGGCTCTGGACTCTTGACCGGAGGGTTGTGGGTTCAATCCCTGGTAAGGGACACTGCTGCTGTACCCTTGAGCAAGGTACTTTACCTAGATTGCTCCAGTAAAAACCCAACTGTATAAATGGGTAATTGTATGTAAAAATAATGTGATATCTTGTAGCAATTGTAAGTCGCCCTGGATAAGGGCGTCTGATAATAAATAAATAATAATAATAAAGTTGTAACGGTTTTAACTGGAGAGATATTCAGTCCGTAAATAATGCCCTATATATCTAGTTCATTCAGGCAACCCGTATAGCTACCACATAGGTCTTAGGATAACTGTTATCTTTCTTTTACAAACCCATGATCCTGTAAGTTAAACAATAATTAACTGCTGCCAGGGTACACTAGAGTGCTTTTAACTTATGTTGTAAGCATTGGCTTTTTTGAAGAACTATCAATTAAAGAGTTTCTGAACTGGACCAATGCATATTGACAGTGCATGTCAGAGTAAAGTACTATTGATTGTTTCACATCATGTGTATGGCAAAACCAATTTATTTCAAGTGTCCACTTAGTTGAAATACATTTTAATAGTCTCTGGCCTTGTTTTAACACTTGGATCTATTTTCTAGCTTGGTTTGCAATGACAGTCTTGCTAAAATTAGACATTTCCATTTTTATACTGGACAATATACAAGCTTTGAAAGTAAACATTTTAATCTCTTCACATATTAAAGATAAATAAAGATGACATTCTCTCATGCAATGGAATTCTAAATCTTCCTGAGCAGACACATGCTATCTGATGTGTATATTTACCAATAATTAGCCTTCATATTAATATAAGCAAGTTAGACCTAGATGTAAAAGACTTAATACTAGTACATGTACATAAAACAAGCAGAATTACAATTTACAGAGTGCAACACACTGTATAGTATGGATTAATTCAGTTAGAATCTCTGAATCTTTACCATATCATTTCTGATAAGAAATACAATAACTTGAGAGGGCTACATTAAAAAGATTAAAGTGGAAACATTACTTTAGAGATAAGCACACTCATAAATTATCCCAGTGACTTTTGTCATTATGTAATTAGTTTAAGACTTAAGTAACTCTAAATGACTTGATCACTGCTTTAAACTTTTTCAGTTTAGTGTCCTGTCAAGCGCTAAGCATGTTGCACACTGTCTGAGATGGGCAATTAATCAGTGCGACCCAGAAAATGATGTGTGTTTATTTGTATAATTTGAGCTAATCCAACATGAAACACTTATTGATGTAAGTTTACTTTACTTCTGTTCCCCACCGTGTCTGGCAGCATAACGGTTAAATACAAACACACTGAAGCATTGACAATCTGCGCATGATCTCACTGTGGAGCGCGGGTCGGATTTCTTCTTTTTATTTTCCAAGGTTTCATTTAAAGAATAAAACAAATAAAGCCCAATAAAACAATAAATCAAAAGTGCCTCCATCATAATGATGTTTTTTTTTTTACTGAACTCATTTTTAAATTTGTTTTTTACTGATTTATACTCATTTTTGTGTCTACAATTCAATATTTTTCCGGTACTGTTTTCTAGGAAATATACAATATTTTGATTAAAATGCTGTTTTTAAGCCCTTCATTGCATCCTAAGATACAGCAGGTACGTTTAGACGTCAGAGAATTAAATAACGTTCAAACAAGGTTCTCTGTTCACAAACGCATTATCACCTGATTCTGTTGGCAAATCAAAGATTATTGTGGCAATTGCTGGCCATAGTAACTACTAGCTTGATCAAAAACTAAATTGAAATACTTACACAAAAAAAATAATATTTTTAGTGGATGAGAGATGGGGAGAAAATGTAAATCAGTTTATGAATATTAGAAAGAAAATTAATGTTTCAAAGTATACAAAAAGCAAAAATAGCAGAAGTGGGTCAGATGAGGCAGAAGACACACAGCACTGCAAATACTGCTGCATTGAGGTACAACAGGAAATGATGATGCTTTAGTTGGTAAACTTATGGAACGCATTGATGGAAATGTCCAGTGTGATTTTTTACGCATCTCCTGTCCAGTTCTGTTAATTTTCTTTTCTTTTCATGATTTCAAGGGAAATAAGCCTGGCTTTTTTTGTGATGATGTCATGTTCATACCTTCTGCAGATACAATTTCCGTCAGCACAGCGATTGCCCAAACATTCGCAAAGTACCAGCTAACTTGGGAAAAAGTGGCTTCGACATGCACAGATTCTGCTTCATCATACATGCCAGGGGCATAAACTTAATCAGAAACCCGAACTGCTAAGCATCATATTCCATGTGTAAAGTGTGTATACTGAGATTTCTTCCCCTGATTTTTACCATTGTTTCAATTAAAAATGATTTTTTTTACTGATTTTATCCCAGTTTCATTATATGTAAAATAAACTCCGAAACATTCCCTGGAAATTTTAAAAGATAAAAAGAGAAAATGCGGAACACTAAACATACTGTATTCTGTATACACTAGAATACAAATGAAAAAATAATATAATTCACTACAGTTTATTGCAGACCCTAGACTATATACCTCAAATAACAATGAGAAAGTATAAAGGTTGGTTTTACATATATATATATATATATATATATATATATATATATATATATATATATATTAGGCAGATCCTGGTTTTCTGCCCTATGGGTCTGTATTATTTTTCTTTATATTGTCACTGCTAATTACTGCTTCTCTATTATCTCTATTTCAAAACAGGATCAATAGAGGTAAGGGAAAACGCTGTTAAACATGTCCACCTTAACTGTAGGAATAAAAGGCAGAACAAGAGTAAATCCCAGCCTGCATCTATGCTATTTGTATTTAGATCAGTACAAGTTTGGACAACAGATGACCTGTTATTCTATAACTGCTATCCCTTGGCACAGCAGTGCTCAGACTCCCTTAGATATGTGTCCATTGTTGAGTATTAGCAATGTCTGTGTGCCCAAAAGAACATGTAAAAGGTAAAGTATTTAGACATCTGATTAGTTTACACAGAACAAAAACACTGCCTGAGGTTACACATTACAGCCTGTTGACTTTAGTTATTAGTAAAGGAATTCCCATGATTCAGAAAGGCATTTGCTTTTGTTTTCAGCGTGTGTAAACAGTCATGGTATTTTTCCCACAAGCCTTATGAAAAACTGGCCTCTTTAAACAGTACATTTTAGATCAAAACATCAGTTAAGCCTATCAGTGTTTGAAACAAATCCAGAATAACACAGAAGAAAACTCTTCTAAACACATCTAAAAGTCCCCTATGATATAGCATTGGTATTTAAAGCAACTACAAATTTTAAAAAGAAAAGTAGAGGTCAAAATTATAAAAAAAAAAAAATAGCGAGGCCTGTATGAAATGTTTGTAGATATCTAAGTGATGTCATTACCATGATTAAGGTGTTTCAAAGCAAATCTATCTTAAATGACATGTAAATGATTTCAGTATCAAACATGACTGATGAAAAGGAGATACTCCATTAAAAGTCAAATTGGGTTTTGATATGTCAGGTTTCAATCAACACAAAAGACAGTGGAAAGGCTATACAAGCGATGGGCAGGAAGAGCTGAGAAAACCACAGAGAAGATTTTGATTTGACTTTCTTTTGATCAAGATGAAGTAAAGGCTGGTTACAAAGCAATGCCGTGGGTAGCATTCTCTGATCCCAGTACCTCTCCTTTCTTAACCCCAGCAATCTCTAGGGATCTTTGGGAATATGCCTTAACTAATCAATGACCAAGGAAGAGATTTGGGATTTGGCTGGCATATGCAATATAAAACTAGTACAAAGGTGAATACACTATATATGAAACATATGTTCAAATTGGCTAAGCAGATACATGTCAGAATTGGTGCCAGTGTTGCTGTCAAAGGTTACAGTTTCAAATATTTTGATGCATGGAAAGCATTTTTTTTTTTTTTTTAAATGATGAGCACAAATAAGTGTGTAGATCTGTCAACTAAGTCTCTTCTTCAATGTGCTGTTCAAACACTCAGGGGAGGTTACGTTTAGGGAGGCATATGCTATCATGACATGAGCTCTCTTATTAATCTGAAGGACAGGATGAATGCTACGAACAGTCTGTTTGATGTGGTGCTGCCCATTACAGTATGTTGTTTCTTTCCCCCCCCCCCCCAGGCCAAATCAAATGTTCCAAGATGACAAGTCACCTATACACAACATGATATGTTGTTTAGATATCTGGAACACCTGGTTCAGCCACTGGATCTCAACCACATTGAGGACTTATGGGAAATATTAGACAAATCATAAAGCTAAATCAACAGCTTTATATATGACTGGATTACAAACTGTTCTTCAAGATGCACGGGCTACAATCACACCAGATGTGTAGTGATGGTAGTATGTATGCAGGGCAGTTAGGGCTGTTGTAACTGATTTGTTGGTAGGTCAAAGTATATAATTTAACTGATCTACATGGGCAGCTGTGTGGAGTAGTGGTTAGGGCTCTGGACTCTTGACCGGAGGGTTGTGGGTTCAATCCCCAGTGGGAGACACTGCTGTTGTACCCTTGAGCAAGGTACTTTACCTAGATTGCTCTAGTAAAAACCCAACTGTATAAATGGGTAATTGTATGTAAAAATAATGTGATATCTGTATAATGTGAAATAATGTATAATGTGATATCTTGTAACAATTGTAAGTCGCCCTGGATAAGGGCGTCTGCTAAGAAATAAATAATAATAATAATACATGCTGAATTGTTGCTGGTACCAAACTATGTTTTAAAGAAGAAAGCATCTTCTGTCACTGGGAATCCGACTCATGGATTTCACTGCCGAATTGTCAGAGACTGGAATATTTGTATTTCATTTTTGTTACATGCTATGCTGTAATGTGTATGAACTGTATTGGTGAAAGTTGTGATAGTGTTCATGAAACTGGTATTGTATGGTTTTTGTCTTTGTGGTGACTGTCACAAAAGACACAATAGAAAATCAATGTTGTTATTGTCTTTGCTATTATTTTATATCTGCTTGAAAAAAACATAACAATATTTAAAATAATAATTAGGTAACATTCTAGCTATTTTGAGAAAATCTGTATGGCATTGTACAATACAAGTTAAACTGAAAACATGTGGTGCTTATCTGTTGGACTTGACAAATTAGTTTTATATGCTGCTTTTAATGAGACGATATTAAATGCTCAAGAACCATTTTTCATATTTAGCCATGAAAGTCACTGGGATAATTTATCTTTCCGAATAAGACACTGTGAACATTGTATTTAAAGTTTACATGTTATCAGGTAACCTGGCTATGTTGTTACTTTTTGTTACTTTTTTAATGCAGGTGTACTGTTTAATTGTGAAGGTGGGTTTAAAGTTATTTTAAAAGCTACATGCCTAAAACTTGCTTAAAAGAGGGGAACATTTACTATAATATGCCAATGTTTATGTAGTGTCACAACACAGCTACATCTGCATTTTTCATGAATGGGGGTCTTAAAGTTGTCGGTCTTTAATTTGAACTTTTAGTCCAAAATAAATTATCCTATCCATCAAGCATGTAGAAAAATAAAGAAATAAATTACAATTTTGTAGATCCTTGACTTCTAAAGAATATAAATATTTTTACTAGTTATTAACAACGTTACAAAAGGTGGGCCATAATATTTTTAATGTAGCAAAATAATTTAAATCATTAAATACTGTTCTTTAGAAAAGGAACCTGACATTTATAACATACCACAGTAACAGGTACAAATAATTGGTGAGCGACTGTCTAGGAGAACAATATAATAGTTAGGAATACCAAACGGGCTGATGGAACAATTTGCAAACACAGAGACTATCAGAAAGTAAACGAAGATGTGCTTTGAATGGTAATCAGACTAATATACATAAGGTGTGGGTGAAGCGGTGGATGGATCATCTGTCACTGCAAATCTAGAATCACAGCCTGATGGGAATGATACAAAAAGAGGTCACATATGCAGGTATGCAGACAAAACTTGCATTAAAGTGGAAACTAAATGATCGATCTTGGCTTTACTGGTGAAGATAAATACATTGTTTTGATGGTGAATGAAGGTGTTTTTTGTGGGTTTATATTTTGCTATAATAGATAAATTGAAAATGGCCTAATTGTTAAATCAAGTAACTCGCACTTGTTCATTTTAATAAAACAATGTCTGCCTAAATGGCTTCTGATGATTTTAGTGGAATTAAAACAGTCAAAATAAATAAATAAATACATAAATATATAAATAAGTAGTGTGGTGTTTAAGACTACATTATGAAGATCGCCTAGCTAATTTGATCTGCTCTACTTATGGCCACAAATCTTTTGTGAGACACTAAATTTAACAATCAACTAAAAAACAGAAATATGTTCTGGTACTGCAAACTAATCTACTGTAAGTATAAGAAAGAAAATCAATCAGCATTCAAGTAAATCTGCTTTGACAAAAAACAATAATTTAGTGAGGTACGTTTATTGAAGCAACACTAAAAAAAAACATGTTTATGTTGACCAATTGTTGCTATTGTCATCTATAGCTTTGTAAGATCTCTACCTGATTTGGCTTACCCAAACCTAATTTAACCACCAAACATCTTTGGGTCAACAGTTCTCAGCTTTTTGTACAGATTTACATAATAGACTGTGATTTGCATAATTGTTGCATGAAAATACTGACACAATGCACTAGCATATTACCATGTCAAGTTCTGCACAAAAACTAACGCAAGTCAACGTTTTATTGTGGATAAATGTTGTGAAATTGAAAAAGTAACTCCTCTATTTAAAATGCACTTAAACCAGGACTATCTATAAAATATATGTTTTTATCTTAGAATGAGCTTCAGTCAGTATTGTAGTTAAATTATTAATCCATATTATTGTTGTTAAGTGGTCATCATAACAGGCGCAAGACACATTTTGTCACTGCATGGGACAAAAATAGTATATTAATATTACTAACATCCTGTAACACTTTGTAAAAGGATATTATTTTTTGTTCACAGCTATTCTATTGATACAATTTAATTTATGTCATTTCAAAGGTAACTTCCTTCTCAAACCACTTAAAATATATGGCAACAATCTCAATGTTAGTGGATTATCATCTGTCTCCCCAAAGGCAGCCTGTCCGCCTCCCATTGGCATGACAACAGGTCAAACCACACTTGCACAACCACCAATCATTAAAGCACAGGTAATTACATTTTGATGTAAAAACATAAGAAACATTAAGTAGACCAACATTTTGGCTTATGCCTTATGCTGAAATTATTTAGTTATTCTCCATAATTATTATTTCTTTATGTTTTTATTAGGTCAATATCATTAGCAATAAAACTGTTCTGAAAACCCTTGACCGAACATTTGCAGTGGAATTAAATGAGAAACCGAATTGGTTAAGAGAGGAATGTTTTACTTACTTAGTGATCTCCTGTGCTCAGGTTTAGTTTCTTTGACTGCAGGGGAGGATTCTCCACATCTGTTCACAAGTTCAGTACTTGAAGATTTCCGAATGTTGGAGTGTAATAACTTTCCACCTGTGCCCTTTGACAAAAAAAAACAAACAAAAAAAACCAACACTTTTGGTCTATAACGCTGTGTATACATTTTCTTCAGCACAAAACAGGCAATAAAAACGTACTTATATTAAATTGTATTATAATACATAAGAAAAAAAGATTTGAAAGTTTGGTTTTGCATTACTGTAATTTGACTATTTTTAAAATGTCCATTTAAATTTAAAACGTACAAAATCTCAAAATGTTTCATTAAAAGAGTACCTACCAGGCTGTTAATGGCCTTTTTAATGGCATCATGCCAGCTGAACATAGAGGCCTGTTTCTCTGACTGAAGAAGAAACTCACTGCCTGAGCCGGTTGTAATCTGAAACAAATGGGACAATACAATTTCAATAGGCTTTAAACAGGTAAAGTGCTGCAAACAGATACAAGCTCAGAAGGTACAGTCCAATCAATAAGTTGACATGATAAGCAAGGTACAAATCAATGACCATAATCGGAAACATCAATTAACTGTTCAATGGATGGGGCTAAAATGGTTTACAAAATATAGTATTCCAGTCATGTCTGTGACTCAACTGTTTCACTTAATTGATGTCATTTTATGTAGAACTCCTAAGATATTTTGGCATGGAATAGCCCTTAAATGTGGTTCAATTCTTTCTGTAATTCAGAATTTATACATGCATCAATATGCTAGTATAATGATCTAACAACAGCAACATCATCTGATGCATAGATAAGCAGGAATTGTAACTCAACAAACAGGCTAGGGATTTCAGAATTGTTAGATTAGGTTTTTATCAGGGATTTCAAAACTTTATAGCAGTACTATTTATTTAAGTGGTAATCACAAAAACAAAAACAAACAAACAAAAAAAAAAACGTGTTACCGCATAATAAGTACATAATATAAAAAAAAACAAAACAATGCTGTATATTTCATTATTCAATGAAACCGAGTTCTGGTAGTTATTTTGATTACCAATTTTGAACTTCTGTGTAATTTACAACCCTCGCCAACACATTACTTAAATGAAAAGTAAAAATCAACATCATATATTATTACTTTAATTATTGTAACATACACCTAGTGTATTAGTGTCTAAACATCTAAGCACACAATATGTTTCATCAATCAAGTGCAGCAACAACCAAACAAAACTAACACAACAGCTAATGCTCTTGACCTTTCATCTTATTCTTGATTACCATTATGTTATGTTCCAACCAAGCAGTACATAAAAAAATATCAATGTGTTGATGCAGCAAAGCTACAGCCAACTGGAACAAACATAGAGAAGAATGCACTCTACAATCAAATGTGTCCTGTGTTCTGAAGACACGTATTTCTAAAGTCTAAATAACCCAAAAATAGAGCAAAATGGGTTTATACAGTACAGTAACACTATCGTCCAAATTGACTAATACTTAAAAAAAAAAGAAAAGAAACCCAACATGTAGCCAAAAAGTCAAGCTGTACTTGACTGACTCGATATTGATTTAGATGGGTCACATGTTGCTAGCATCATTATACTGTGTAACTATTGCCCCAAACAATTAATGTAACTGACGATAATACACCATGGACAACCCCCACATCTTAAGGACAGCATTTTGGTGATGTTTAAAACAGTATATTGCTTTGACAAATTCGCTTTAAGACTTCCAGCCTTGTGGACTAACTCAATTCTTCCTAGAGCAATTTAAAATCTGGAATTCTGATCCCCACAAATCACCACCACCATGGACATATGGGTATCTGCATTTGAGGACTTAAGAGACTCAAGTGTAGATGTACTAAAGTCACAATACTATAAGCGACTTTTTAGGGACTGCGTTTTGGCAGCAGTTTTTCTTTGCGGTTCAACCTTAGAACCTTAGGTATTCATTTGATTTTATTACTGTACTGTATACTGTATAGGCCTACGTACAGATTTAAATTTTTACATAATGTAATGTGTAGCCTACCCAAAACACATTACTGTTATTTCAGCACAACGATTTGCATTTAGAATCCATTGAGCACTATAAATGTATGTGTGTGCGATTTTATTGTATTATTTTTAATCCTGACACCTCCTTATGTCGAACAAACATGTCCGGCTTAGCGAGGGGTTACTGTATGATTATGAAAAGCTTTTGGGGGTGAAGGTGGGGCCCCACTATAGAATCTGATGGGATTAAACTTCCATTCATTTATATATATATATATATATATATAATTAAAATAGGTAGAATGAAGACAGAACAGAATGCATTGCACAGGTGATGTTTACATTTAACAAAAACAATGCTATTTTGATTCTTGCACCCTTGCACCCATGTATAGACGTTATCCTTCGGACACCATCTGCTGCAGCAGACCACAACTCAACTCCCATTATTTATTTGAACAATGTCGCAACACATATTTAAATTAGTATTGTGTGGCGTAGTGGTTAGGGCTCTGGACTCTTGACCGGAGGGTTATGGGTTCAATCCCTGGTAGGGGACACTGCTGCTGTACCCTTGAGCAAGGTACTTTACCTAAATTGCGTCAGTAAAAACCCAACTGTATAAATGGGTAATTGTATGTAAAAATAATGTGATATCTTGTAACAATTGTAAGTCGCCCTGGATAAGGGCGTCTGCTAAGAAATAAATAATAATAATATTGTGGCTCTTTTCATTAACATATTTTCTCTTAGTACATATGACAAAATGTATACTTTGCGAATTGTCGCAACGAAAATGCAAATTGTGGTATGTTTGCGCTGCGACTGACCCATCTTAGTACATCTACCCCCCCAGTGAACTTGATGCAGTGCATTGCCCACTCAACATAACTTTAAACATCTGGGTATGAAGCACCCCACAGAAAACTCTCCCTGTAATATACTGTACAGTACTGAAAGTGAATTGTTGAGTACATTGCATAAACACTTTTGAGAACCCACACATTACATCACACCAGCAGACTGAGGACTTGCCAACGTTTGCACTTCCACAGAGCTTTAGTGACAGCTTAAGTATAATGTTGAAGCAGGTGGTTAATAGATAAGCCCTTAGTAAGAAAGAGTAAATAGTTATTTCCTTAACCTCATCTGCTCACTTGTTTGGCTTGGGACTTTAAATAACCATATGCATATAATCTATACCTCACAGTAGATACTCAAAATAATTAGAGATATACGTCCAAATGCCAGGGCTTCAAAAATACACTATTAGCAAAATACTGGGCATATAAAAATTCAGTCTGTTTTGTTTCCTTTCATCTGAGCAGTAAATGCAGTTGGCAGTGGTAAGTGGGATAATCATAGCGTTAATAAAACTTTTTGTAAATACTGAAATTAAGGTCACTGTTGTCACTTAACATTGACGTAAAGCTAAGACACACTGATTTTTACCAATGGGCACACCCACAATGTTAATAATCATTCTGACATTATTTACAAAAAAAAAAAAAAAGCTTTTATGTTTTTATGCACAATCTCCTGCTGTTAATAAGGTTATTTCAATGACAACAATAATGGATACTAAGATCTAGTTTTAAGCCTTACATTACATTTCTCATTGTACGGTTACTTTTGTGTGAAGCAGCACATTGGTATTTTAACTGGATTAAACTATTATACTTACCTCATTATAATGCTTAAAATGTTTGACTGCTAAAGGCAGTTAATAAAGGTGGAGTGAACTGCTAAGCTGTTCACTTTTACACTTAATTGTGAGGATATAGTTATACTTTTAACAATTGGAAAATTGTTATCAATCCTGTGCAGTTCTTAGCGGTCTGAATTAAATTATGTAATATATATATATATGGAAGAATTCTAAACTATTATTGGGTTTCTCAAATATGGTGGGAGGTAAAACAAATCAAAGTGTAAGCTGTGTGTGTTATTATTATTATCATGATATTGTGTGGTTATTGCTTTATTGGATTAGTTCATTTTCGTGTATAGAGTTAAGATTTATTTATTTATTTCTCACTTGTCCTTTACATCGGCATGTAGTGCTGTGTGGGTCTCCATGGAGACGGTTCAGCTGTGTCTCCCAATTAGCACAGGTGCACATTTCAATTAAACAGGAGCTACCTGTTTCCGGAACTCTGAGCTTAGAGCATGGGTTTTGGGGAACTGCCGTTTGGGTAAGACAGACTTTGTTTGTTTTCCTTGAATATACTTGTTGCACTGGGAATTGGCTGGAAGCGCATGCTTGGAAATGTTTAAGAGTCATTATTAATATGAAATAGACTGTCCCGCTCTGCATTAGAGTGGCATGGCAATAGCATCCCCCATGCTCTCAGACTGCGGTAGCTACAGTATTTCGGTTGACTATGACAAAAGTAAGGGTTTTGTTTTTAAAACTTTTATTACGGGCCGGTCCAAGTGCATGCAGTTTAAAAGGGATTTGGTTCAGTGAGTGATTGATCTGCGTATTTTACTACTAAAAAGTACCCACACGTATTCATTGTTCCTGGCAGTGTATTGACTCCTGATTCATTTGTGTTTATTAGGAGTATAATAATCTTTTGATAACAGGTATTTCTGACTTGCTGCTACGTAGTTTACTAATTGCTTCTACATACTACTATACTGATAAACTGTTAAACGTTAAACTGTTACTATACTTGAAGTCTTTGCTATTTATGTTAGGATTGGGATTATCAATTAGTGTACTGGACTAAAGGTGTTAAATATATACTGTCCTTTTAACTATAGGGGGCCCATTTACTGGGTGATTTAACTTACGTACTGACTTAATGTCTGTGCTTAATGGTTTAAAAGTCTGTTTTTACTCTTAATAAAATAATTGTTACTTTTCATTATGAGTTTTTACTGCCTCCCTTTATCCACTTTATCTAACTTGCTCCTTGATCAAGAAAGAATCTGTATTAAACTATTTGGACAAATTGGCATAGTCATTAAACCTACTTAATTGATAAAGTAATTACTTAATAAAATACTACTGAGATTGCTCCCTTCTCTCAGTCAAAGTTCGGGAACGCTACAAAAGGGTTAATTAAGTATGCACTGTTGAACAAGTGAAAGCCATGCTTGACTTACAAAAACACAAACTCACATTACAGACTGCTCAATAACAGAAAATGTTTAAAATAAAAAAAAATGTAATAAAAAAGGCAATACAAAAATAAGCAATTAACTACAGCATAAAATAATAGGTCATTCTGTTGCTAAATATCATCATGATTAGCATGTTTAGTAAAGTTGGCTACATTTCTAGACTTTTCTGTACCGAAGTCTAAAATAACTACAGTTTGATTAAAGGCTGTCTGTTTGTCTGCACATTGAAATACATATTGTTCCTGCCCGATTTAGTGGTAAACAAATAGTTGAGCACAAAATTGATTACAATACTGAGAATGTGGGTCCTGGATCCCTTATTTCCAAAAATGTGTGCTTTTAATTTGTGGTTCTACTTACATTGATTCATTTTATATTCTTGAAATGTATCCATCCATCTATTTGCCCCAAACTTTTCTTACAAAAAGGGTTACAGCAGACATTCAAAGCACTAGCCCTGTATTTGCACCATAACTAAACAATCTGTTTTTTTAAAGGATGCTGCTGCTCTCTACAGTTTAAAAATATCCCTCTCTCCCACTTGCTTCCCTCTGTCTCTACTGTATTGCAGAAATCAGCACAATGCAACAGCCCAGAGTAAGTATTTTTCCAGTGATAGTAAAACACTTCCAAAGGCTTTAGCTAGTAAATCCTACTTGAAGAGTGGATATTTCCCAATGTTCTTCTTCCTGCTTGGTAAATGTTACTTGGATGGGATTTCAAAACTATAACAGTACTTCAGACCATCAAATGTAAACACCACTGGGAAAAGACATTCATTATCAAAAATACAAGCTACTAAACCTGTAGGAGAAAGATATTATGACCATAACAAAATAAAAAATAAAAATAAAAAATGAAGCTAATGATCTTTGGAGTTAAAATGACCCTTCGAATATTGCTTGTTTTTTCTATGGCTCCTTAAATAGCTACCCTCTGTCACTAAGCTTCAGTACTTTTGAAAACACACACCCAAGCTTAGGCATATCACTGCATGTTATCTAGAGGTTGCATTGTATCCATAATGCGTATTTAGGCAATTCTATATAATATACTATAGGGGTGACACTGAATGGTCGACTAGTCGAATAGGAAAGTCAACCACAGAAACTGTTAATTGATTAATTGCACATCACCTGATTGTGAAGTAATTTCAAAGTGTGCGGCTTCAGATGGTCAGAAGTGTGGTTGTGGTTGCAATCCATTAACACAGAAATTATTTTTTAAAACATGAATAAATACTAAAAAAAAAAATAACTAAAGTAGGTTTAAAATATAGTTCACAAACAGCAAAACTGAATTACATAGAGATACAAATAGAGAACCACGTAGCCTTTCTAAATTAGTAGTCATTCTACCCCTAGTATACTATGGTGTTTTTGACAGGGCAGTATTCACAGGGTTCACATACAAGGGGTGCATGTTTTTTTTCAGAAAATTATGGTACTCAGGTCCCGCAGAAAGAACTGGGAAGGCAGAGGAATTACTAAAATAGTGAAATATTTTGGAACTTAAACGTCATGATATACAGAATCACAGGAGACTGGGTACTCCACTTTTAATACATAGAAAATAAGCAAAGATTAAAAATATGTCTTTTCTCATCACAACTGTTCTTCACTACAATTTGAACCTTCCAGCATTTTGTGAGAAAAGTTTGGCTTACATGTAACAGACCTTGCTTATTCCATTTCCAGATGCCATTAGTTGTTAAATAATTTCCTTGCAATAGCGCATAAGCACAGAATAGTTTAAGGCACAATTCATGTCGAAATGCATTTGTAATCCTGTATTCTTTTTATTACATTTAAACAAATGTGTTTGTTCTGGAGTGATGTGTTTCCTGGGGGCTGCCCTTGCAAGCAATAATAATGGGGTTGCACCAGTCCTGTGCAGTGGGTGTCACTTGAGAATTAGCTTTGTTTAAATTGGCAAACATAACAATTCTTGTAGAATACTCTATCACTGAAATCTTAACAAATATGGAAAGTATAGCATTCTCAATACATATAAGTCTGTTCAATGTTCAATTGCAGGACAAACTCACATCAATTTAGGAAAAAAAGTGTATAATAATTTTAAACAGAAACATTACATTAATAATTTGTATTTATACATCTTGACCAAGAGAATGTAAATATATGTACACAACTCACTTTAAAATTGCTATATGAGTGTTAAAGATTTCCTTTTATCTGTGCCAAAACGGAGTCAATTTAATATAAATAACCTGGGATCTGAACAAAATCAAGCTGAGAAAACACATTTTCCACATTATGATTATGATTTTAAGTTTTATATTTCAGATAATTGCAATGGAAAGATTGTATAGTCCTTTTTCAGGATGAACTCCATAATGAAGCAATAATGATACCAAGAAGGTAGTGTTTACTGTGGATTTTAGCCCACTTTAGGTGGTTTTGAACCAGTCTAAAAAGCAGATGCTACCCTTGAAATAATTATTGTAATAACAAACTGTGCTTTAAAGTCCTAAGATTCTAATAGCAAATTATAGTTTGGAAATGGAGTAGCTGTTGAAGGTCAGGGAGTTTTGCGTGGGCGTTAGACAACCTGTCAGTCAATCAATTGTCAGAATTCTGACAGCCTGTTCCAATCTATTTTAGTTGTTTTTATGCATTTTTTATTGTGTGGTGGCATGCTTTTACAAAAAGCTCAGTTAAAAGGATTGCAGTTTCTATATATATAAACACATAAATACTGCTTGTCAGCCAAATAAAATATTCTATTGGAACAATCTTTCATTCAGATCTAAACACAACTAAGATGCCCTGAAATACTAGTCATATTTTCCTGATTTGTTGGTCCGAATAGATGACATATTGGAGTAAATCAAATAGTTGTTAGTTGATTTGACTGACTCCTGTCAAACACTTTAAATATGTAGCATTCTGACTGGTGACTTCATGAAATGGATGTTTAAATACAGAAATAGAAAGCTACACCATTTGAATTACTTGCAGGAAAAAACAGGCTCCCTGAAACAATTTAAAACAAATGTTGGTTTATATACAAATGGAATCTTCTTGACACGATGTTTATACGTGCTTATCTTTCATTGCATTCGCCACCGTTATGATTAAAATATATACTGTATTGACATTGAACCATATGAAATATATGGTAAGTATTTATATTATTGGTAAAATAAAACACACACTTAATCAGTAACCCTTAATTCAGCACATTCATTAAATAATGATTGGATTTATTCTATTATAGTTTCTTGTAATGTGACAAAAAAAAAAAGTTCAGAAACATTTATACACTGAAACGGTTTGGTACTTTAATTATAACATGCATATTAAAAGATGCTGCATTAAAGCAACTATAATTAGACAGCTGGCAGTTTTCGGTGTAAGAAATGTCAAGTTGGAATGTTGCCTACAGTAGAGCATTATTTTGTACATATTTTTAGATATTCATAACCACAATTTATATTCGTCTCAGCAATGTCATGTGTACTGTATGTGCCAATTCCCAGCAGCAGAGACCTTCATATATTTTTATTTTAACAATAACAAATATATTTTTTAAGACATTAAGGACTGGGTATTGTGTAAATGATGAATGCAAAAACAGTATGTAAACAATTCATGGCCCTATTTATTTATTTATTTATTTTTCACACCCAACAAAGCAAGCATAACACTATCCCAACTCATATGTATCATCTATTTTTCACTATTTAAAACTTCTGTGGGATGGAAAGCACAAGAACGGTAGTGAATTGACTTATTTTGTGAAGTGTCATCAGAATTCAGGCTGTGTCTTTGGATGTCTGTCCGGGTAGCTCTAATCACTGGGAGCCACTGATTTTATGGACTGGAGCACTTTTTAATTTTATAATCCATAATTGGGATTACTAAAGACAGAACAGATTTAGGCTGGGACCAAATCAAAACTTTGACAGCCCGCTAATCGCACTTAACAAAACTGTATTTAATAGCGTTTTCTTTTTTTTTTTCTTCTACTCATAAAAAGAAAACACTATTAAATACAGTTTTGTTAAGTGCGATTAGCGGGTTGTCAAAGTTTTGATTTGGTCCCAGCCTTAGTCAAATGCTGTGTAATTTTAATATCTGTTTAGAAATTCTGTCTGGAAATGTTCAATTGACTTTTCCACAGCACAGATTGGAGCTGTGACAGTTAAATCTGGTGCTGCTGTTAGAGTCGTGGCATTCTGCTATTTGGCTTGGTGCAACTCAATCTGTGACATGCTTGTGAATACTTACTTCTGTGCTGTCTGGGTGACATATGGAACTAAAACATTTTTGAAACCCGAGATTTGTATATTAGATGTTTCTGCTTTGAATAAGTAAGAAAAAAAGCTTCAGATTGTATTTGAATCCAATTTTACTCAAGGTGCTTTTTAAATTTAAAACCTGCAGAATTTGTTTTGTAATACTCATATATGAAAAGTCTATTTTGTTTTTTTTTGCCTTTCACTGATCATATTTCAGCATTCTCAGTATATATGGTACAGAATCAACATATTTGCTCTAATAATTACATATATACTAATTAATTAATTAATAATAATTACAGATAAACTGAATACCATTGTGACTAGTAGTGTTAGAATACAAACAATTACAACTTTCATATCACTACTGAAGACCAGAACATATTTACCATATTTGAGAAGTCTGTATGTTTTGTCTGTGATGCTTTAGTTCTGCTTTAGTCACCTTGCAATCAAATCTACTCTAAAAGATGCTTTGCAACTAAGGTATAAATTAAAATATACTCTTTTTTTTGTCAAAAGGAAGATAATACACTTTAACTGCCCAAAAAAGTGGATCATTGGATGTTGTTTGAACTCACCTTACTTGACATGACTTTCCTTAAAATGCAATAACTAAATAAAGTTAAAATGTACAAGCTCCAATTAAAGTTCTAAGAAAACTGAACCACATATAAAATGCGCTGTGCTGTTTTTGGTTGGCACAGCAACACATTTCAATAAAATGATATTGTGTTCATTTATAAAAGCTAGAGTTACAATTTAAAAGGTCAAGATATTTAGATATTAATTGTACAATGATTTTGGTCTTTTGCCTTTGACAAAGTACAGTACATTTGAGGAAATAGAGGGCACACTTGCCTAGCATTTCTAAATATGATCAGCTGTGTGGAGAGGAAAGCGTACCCTTGAAAATATGGTTTTCTGCAGGGAAGAATGTTTCTGCCAGTCTTATTTTCCTTTTTTAGATATTACCCCTATCTAAAGCCTAGTATTCTTATCAAATGATTGCTAGACTCAGCTTTTAAAGCGAGAACGAAAAAGACTTCTAAATAAAAACAATGGCATTTTAAGTTAAAAAAGAGAATGCATTTATTAAGTCATTTAACCCTGAAGTTGTAATCAATATAGCTTCTTTATCCTACAAGTGAAAGTGTTTCAAAGCAACATTATTTTCCATAAATCAATGAGCTTTACTGAGAATAAAAACACAATACAAACACTATCCAGCCAAGAACAGTATCACTGTCAGTCGGGAACATGATTAAAAAAATAGTGCATCAGCTAGTATTTGGCGTTCTAGCAAAAAAATTATCTTTTCAACTTGTCAAGTTTTCAACTAGAATAAACTGAAAACATAAATTGTTTTGTGCAAGTAAAGTACAAATAATACATTTGTAAGGGCAGACATTACAAATTCGGCCTGCCCCTTATATCTTCTGCCACCTACTTAGAACAAAACACATACTCAGAGTCTATATTTGTAGATAATCACACAACATGAAAGTATGTTTTTATAGTAATGGGAAGTCCTTTTGAAGAACAACAGTTCAGCTTTCCCATGCTGGAATTATGGGTGAGTCACAGTGATTGGAAAAAGAGTAAGACTGCTGAGTGATATAATTCTTAGAAAGTGTAAAATTCATACACTGTGCAAGCAACACAAAGAGCCTTTTAACAGCAAATGTTGATATTTTCTACCATACTAACAACATAACTAGTTAGATTCCACACCTTGCAATAGGAAATAGCAAATGTTACTGCTGTGGTAAGATGTAAAATTAGTGTGTTTCAGTCTTGCATGTTAAGTCCTTCTGTTGACACGTGAATCCAAAATGATTTCATATTTGAAAAATACTCTGGCAGCTGGTGTTCCCACATCCATGTAGTGAATTAGCCATTTATATTCCGTAACTCTATCTGGGCTGCACCTGGGCATCTCATGTGTCAGGTGGTACCTTTGACAAGCAAAAATGAGTGGGGGGGGGGCTGAAAGGAGATCATGCCTTTATCTTCTGAGTTTTTTTTTTTAAATGCTAACACCTGTCGTGCTACAATTCCTGTCAGTGGGATTCCAAATCACCCCAAGAGAGTTCTTACTGCCAAGTGAGCCGTACCAGCCTGAGAAACAGACGACAATGTGAGAAGGTCCTGCTGCCTTCTCCGCCTGCACACCAATGACTCAGTCCCAGTTCAGCTGTTTGTTCAATAAGGGTTGTAATCCAAGCCAAGCACGTACATCTTTCACTAATATATAGCCTCACACTTCTGTTTGCTTGCTCGCTCCAGCCAGGTCAGATGTAAAACCTGACTGTTACTCGGCACCTTTTCATAATATAAAATTCCTACTAATTGCTTCCTTTTTTTGCAAGCCTTGTTTTACAGTTTAAGGGTAAAAAAATGCAACTATCAAACCTAAAAACAGGTGTCTATATTTCATTTGGTATACAGAAATACACATCTGACATTATCAGCATATATATTTGCTGCTGATTGAGAAACTAGCTGATCAAGCATTGTTATGATATCATCTACATGGGTAAATATATGGGTTAGCTACCAGAGCTGAAAGTCTGAGCAGTCAGTATTCAACAGCAAAGAGACATTCAGTATAAAGCCAACAATAATAAAAAAAAAGCAACAGAACTCAAAATAATTGAAAAGGTGTTTAGCTTACTTCCCAGGAAAAACTTAATAAAATAAAATGAACAACAGTAATCATTTAGATACACCATCTTAGTACAGGTATAGACAACATTGGGTGATAACCACCAAGCTGAAACTTGGAACTTTTATCTTTTTGTCCTTGGTGTAAACCAAAATAGTAATAATAATAATACTAATAATAACTCAAGCACATTGGAGTACATTGGAATTCTAATGACTAAGGTCACTAAATATTAAGCAGAGGCATTTGGAAAAGGCATAACTATACTAAGGCAACAACAGGCCCCAGGGCAGCTGCTGGTCATTGGATCCACAAGCCTTAATTCATCCTAATTGTGCAAGTACTAAAATAATTGGTTTAAATTAAAATAGCACACTGTACTTGAATTTGAAAGTATAAAGAGGAAAAGTAGGTACATTAATTCAGTAGTACTCAGTGCAATGAGCCTGAATACAATGGTTTAAGTAGCTCTGAGCACTGGAAGACACTTCGAGTGGGGGATACTATGTAAGCCCTTTGCAGCCCCCATCAGCCACTTTCAATTCCCCTAGTGGTCTTTGGGTAGCTGTTGTCAGCTATGTTCGATTCCACACTATGCCTCTCTTCTTCGCTGTGTAATTACGGCAATCTGTCCCCAAACCACACCAAACATCAGCATGGCAACTGTCTGAAATGGGCTGGGTGGGGTACTTGCTGGGGTAATTGGGTGGGCACCTCCCATCTCCAGTTTTTTTTGTCGATTTAGCCCACACCACCTCAGGAAGGTTTGAAAGTGCTGCTGGTATCCCAGCACCACTCCCCTCCATCCCCCACCCAACCTAGCCCAGTTTACGTACCTTGGCCATTCATTCCTCATCATTGATGTTAACTTCTTCCATCGCTTTACCGTTTGGATGAAACATTTGTTCTGGCAAAGGTCTGGGAATAAATGCCTCAGAAGGATGGTGAACTCCCAAAATGCTTTGGATTAGGTAAAAAGGGCAGCAAATAAATGTAAAATAATGTTTGAAAAGAAGATTGCACTGGTGTTGTACTTTTTAGTGTTTTATTTTGTTTGTAGATTGGATGACCATTATCAATTGCTTATTGTCAGTGTTAAATTACCACCACCCCCAAACAAGATGTAATGAATCTCCTCCTAGTGGCTGATAAGTTAATAATTTTGACATCAGCATAAGACAGCACATCTCGACTACAGAGCTTGCTCTTTACTTTGAATAGTCTTTGAACTGTATGGTTTGTGGCTCACGTCTAGACCTTTTGTATTCAATTCAATGGGCTGAGATGCATCACAATGACAATCACGTTTTATTAGTACACGAGGGAAATTTAAATTTACAGACAATTTTTTTTTTGTTTCTCCCTATTTGGTGACTCCCATTATTCCTTATGGAGAGGTGAACACATCCCTGGCTATGTATGAACTTGGCTACCTGTACTGTCAATGGTGGGGGCGTATGGCATTTCAAACCAAACTCAATATGCTAATTCACTTCATAAATACTCAACAGGAACTTATTAAATACCCCCATAATACAAATATAAATGAAATAGTCAATGGAATAAGTTAGCCTGGCCTGTCTAATGAGCTAGTGTGCCCTGCAAATTAGGATTACTATTGGGAGATATGAGCTGTTTAGAGCCAAGTGGCAAATAGTTCAATGGAAGAGGAGGAGGCCACAGCTTTCATGGCGATCCAAGCTGTGCACAGAGAAGCCAACAAAAAGATTTCAGGAGCAAAAAGCCCTCATGCCACTTATCTTTGCTCTTTATAACAAAGTTGGTGGGATGGATTAAGGCCCAGAAGATATGAAAAGGATGGTGTTGTATGAACAGAGTTCATAAAGAGTACAAGAAGGAAGAGGATTGGGTGTTTAGTTGAGTGAGCGATCATTTGTAGCTCGCTTTGGTGTTCTTGCTAGTGACTGATTGCTCAACAAGACGGGGTGGTGGGAAGTTTCAGTTAAGTGGCAGTAGTCTCACTATGGTTGACATTTTATGCATTTTATCTTTTAATCTACTGAAAAGCATTACTGTTCCTGCATTTCTGGCTTGCACTTTATCTAGATTATTCAATATTGTGTTCCCTATAGTGGAGTTGCAAAAACAAACAATTGTGCAGTTAAGCAAGCAAGCAGGCCATACAAAAATGCAAATATAATTTAAATTAATGAATTGATATTCTGAATATATAATGTGGATGTCACAAATATGTATACACAGTATATCCAGAACATTATATATATATATATATATATATATATATATATATATATATATATAGCTCTTTAGCGCTTGAAGATTTCCAGAATGGGCAGATTAAAAACTGCACTTGTTCTCACATGGACAACTATGGTTTGCTCATGGGTAAATCAAAGAAACCAAGCTTTCCTAAATAACTAGAATGAGATGTATTGTCGCTGGACTGCAAACCAGAGACAATACATTTTAGGACTGGCCTACAATAGTCAGGCTTTTCTACACAAAATAATTATAAGAACATAAGAACATAAGAAAGTTTACAAACAAGAGGAGGCCATTCAGCCCATCTTGCTCATTTGGTTGTTAGTAGCTTATTGATCCCAGAATCTCATCAAGCAGCTTCTTGAAGGATCCCAGGGTGTCAGCTTCAACAACATTACTGGAGAGTTGGTTCCAGACCCTCACAATTCTCTGTGTAAAAAAGTGGCTCCTATTTTCTGTTCTGAATACCCCTTTATCTAATCTCCATTTGTGACCCCTGGTCCCTGTTTCTTTTTTCAGGTCAAAAAAGTCCCCTGGGTCGACATTGTCTATACCTTTTAGGATTTTGAATGCTTGAATCAGATCGCTGCATAGTCTTCTTTGTTCAAGACTGAATAGATTCAATTCTTTTAGCCTGTCTGCATACGACATGCCTTTTAAACCTGGGATAATTCTGGTTGCTCTTCTTTGCTCTCTTTCTAGAGTGACCAGAACTGAACACAATATTCTAGGTGAGGTCTTACTAATGCATTGTAAAGTTTTAACATTACTTCCCTTGATTTAAATTAAACACTTCTCACAATATATCCGAGCATCTTGTTGGCCTTTTTATAGCTTCCCCACATTGTCTAGATGAAGACATTTCTGAGTCAACATAAACTCCTAGGTGTTTTTCATAGTTCCCTACTTCAATTTCAGTATCTCCCATATGCTATTTATAATGCACATTTTTATTGCCTGCATGCAATACTTTACACTTTTCTCCATTAAATGTCATTTGCCATGTGTCTGCCCAGTTCTGAATGCTGTCTAGATCATTTTGAATGACCTTTGCTGCTGCAACAGTGTTTGCCACTCCTCCAATTTTTGTGTCATCTGCAAATTTAACAAGTTTGCTTACTATACCTGAATCTAGATCACTAATGTAAATTAAGAATAGCAGAGGACCTAATACTGATCCCTGTGGTACACCACTGTTTACCTCGCTCCATTTTGAGGTTTCTCCTTGCGGCGGAGTGTCCCGCCCCTATATATATATTTATTATTATTTGTATTTTTGTTTGCGGCGCAGATCAAAGCGCCGCGTATTTGTTGTTTGTTTTTATAATTTAAAAACCTCGTGAGGATGCGTGGCTGATCAGCTACTGATTATTTAACTAGCTGACAGTCACACATCCTTACTAAACTCGTGCAGACTGTGGCCGAGGGGTAATAAGATAATTAACAGCTAGTTAACCCCTCGGCCAGAGTATAAGAACCTGCAGCTGTCCGTGCTGCGGGGAGAGTGTACAGAGGAGAGTACGGGGAGCGGAGAGAGCGAGGAGAGAGAAAGATTAAAAACATCTGCCAAGTATTGTGCTGGTGCTAAAACCAGCACGCTTATTTGTTTCTATTTGTTTGGCCAACAAGCCTTTTTGTTTTGTGTTTTGTTGTTTGTTTAAATCTTTTGTTTTGTTTTATTATTGAATAAATACGCTGAGCGCAGTAGCGTTCAGCTTCACCCGCCCATCCACTGTTTTGTTTCTGGTACTTCCTGGTCCGTGACGTCACCACACACGCCACTCAACAACAGCACTCGGTCACACTCCTCTAATCAGTACTTTCTGTTTTCTACATGTTAACCACTCCATAATCCACGTGCATGCATTTCCTTGAATCCCTACTGCGTTCAGTTTGAGAATTAATCTTTTATACGGGACTTTGTCAAAAGCTTTCCGGAAATCTAAATAAACCATGTTGTATGCTTTGCAATTATCCATTGTCAATGTTGCATCCTCAAAAAAGTCAAGCAGGTTAGTTAGACACGATCTCCCTTTCCTAAAACCATGCTGACTGTCTCCCAGGATATTGTTACCATATAGGTAATTTTCCATTTTAGATCTTATTATAGTTTCCATAAGTTTACATATAATAGAAGCCAGGCTTATCTTATCAGGCAAATCTAAAAGCTGAACATAAATTTATTCTATAATGATCAAAAGCCTGCTTATAACATGAGCTCTTACACTGGCTCTCAAAAGTATTCACCCCCCCTTGGACTTTTCCACATTATATTGTGTTACAACATGGAATCAAAATGGATTTAATTAGAAGTTTTTGCCACTGATCAACACAAAAAAGTCCATAATGTCAAAGTGAAAAATAAAGTCTACAAATTGTTCTAAATTAATTACAAATACAAAACAGAAAATAATTGATTGCATAAGTATTCACCCCCTTGAGTCAATATTTGGTAGAGGCACCTTTGGCAGCAATTACAGCCACAAGTCTATTTGGATAAGTCTCTACCAGCTTTGCACATCTGGGCACTGCAATTTTTGCCCATTCTTCTTTGCAAAATTGCTCAAGCTCTGTCAAGTTGGATGGGGACCTTTGGTGAACAGCAATTTTCAACTCTTTCCACATATTCTCAATTGGATTGAGGTCTGGGCTTTGACTGGGCCACTCCAATACATTGACCTTTTTGTTTTTAAGCCACTCCAGTGTGCCTTTGGCTGTATGTTTGGGGTCATTGTCCTACTGGAAGATGAATCTTCTCCCAAGTCCCAGGTCTCTTGCAGACTTCAGCAGGTTTTCCTCCAGGATTTCTCTGTACTTTGCTGCATCCATTTTGCCCTCTATCTTCACAAGCTTTCCAGGCCCTGATGCAGATAAGCACCCCCATAGCATGATGCTGCCACCACCATGCTTCATGGTAGGGATGGTATTCTCAGGATGATGTGCGCCAAACATAGTGCTTAGCGTTGAGGCCAAAAGGCTCTATTTTGGTCTCATCAGACCATAGAATCTTCTTCCACTTGGTCTCAGAGTCTCCCACATGCCTTCTGGAAAACTCTAGCCGAGATTTGATGTGAGTTTTTTTCAACAATGGCTTTCTTTTTGCCACTCTCCCATAAAGGCCACTTTTGTGAAGCACCCAGGCTATTGTTGCCGTATGCACAGTGTCTCCCAGCTCAGCCGTGGAAGACTGTAACTCCTTTAGAGTTGCCATAGGCCTCCTGGTGGTCTCCCTGACTAGTGCCCTTCTCGCCCGGATACTCAGTTTTTGAGGACGGCCTGTTCTAGACAGATTCACAGTTGTGCCATATTCTCTCCATTTCTTAATAATGGACTTTTCTGTGCTCCAGGGGATATTCAATGCCTTGGAAATGTTCTTATATCCTACCCCTGATTGGTGCTTTTGAAGAACCTTATTCCGGATTTGCTTTGAATGTTCCTTCGTCTTCATGATGTAGTTTTTGTTAGGAAATGTACTAACCAACTGTGGTACCTCCCAGAGACAGGTGTATTTAACCTGAAATCATGTGAAACACCTTAATTGCACACAGGTGAACTCCATTCAAGTAATTATGTGACTTCTAAAGACAATTGGCTGCACCAGAGCTTATTTAGGTGTGTCATAGCAAAGGGGGTGAATACTTATGCAATCAATTATTTTCTGTTTTATATTTGTAATTAATTTAGAACAATTTGTAGATTTTATTTTTCACTTTGACATTATGGACTTTTTTTGTGTTGATCAATGGCAAAAACTCCTAATTAAATCCATTTTGTTTCCATGTTGTAACACAATAAAATGCGGAAAAGTCCAAGGGGGATGAATACTTTTGAGAGCCACTGTATCCTGGCTGTGCATAAATTACAATAAACTCTTAATGATACACCATTTTATATAGTTTAATACATGCCATGAAGTCCCCCAGGCAGACCAAACAAAAAATGGTGGAGCACATAACAAAAGTATTTCAACGACATGAAATGACCACCCCATATGTTGACTTTAAACAGATTACATTCACAATGTTGTATATGTATTATTATTGGATCTTTATACATTTGCAAAATAGGTATAATAATTAAATCATTGGTAACGCATATTACAATGCTGAGAAAATATGTAGAACTTCTTGATTGGAAAAATTAGATACAGTAGGATATTACACTTAACATTAATTGAATAAAATAACCAACCCATATTGAAAAGATCACTTCCTAAGGAAGCATTAGAAAGCATCAGTTGGAATAAAATATGCCTGCCAAAAACAATCCCTATCTGGGGAAAATGCACGTAAGAAAAAACAGCCTAAAACAACAGGAAATAATAACAACAAACAATGCAAGCCATGTGGTATGTCATATAAAAAGTAAAAAGAAAACGGCACAAAGATGATACAAGGGGGCGTTGGGATGCTTATTTATACTGCTCAAAATAACTGGAGAATGTAAGGAAAATTATAACAACCTGTAGTGTGCAATGTATGCAAATGTATTATGATATGTCATACAGTATGTGTGAGTTTCGTGCAACTACTCAGCAACAATCATGGATCTCAGTGACTTTATGTATTGAACAATGCAGCTGGGTTAAAAAACTAAATATGTCCCAAATCACAGAAACACAAGCAATGCATTGTGGGCTATTAAGGTCATCCTGTATTTTTGTGATCTGTCAGTCTACATTAATATTAACACAGGGGGCATTTAGTTCAATCATAGTAACTGAAATGAAGTCATGGAAAGGTATATAATGTAACACTGTATACAACATATTTGCCAAGCTTAAATATCCTGGTTTAGCCAAAGAAGCACTATTTAAAGTTGTAATCTCCGAGGAAATCTGCTGTTCTAGGTCTGAATCCCTTCTTCAGCTTGACGATTAACATTAATTTTGTTCCTTAAAAAACGGAAGAAAAAATATATATATAAAGAACAAAATTAATGGTGAACACAGTTTAAGCAGCTTTGTAGTAGTGAAGTCCAAACTGTAAATACCTATTTCCCTTTGGGAATTTAGGCATGCACATCATCACATATTATGGTAGACAATGTAAGCCAGGCTTTGAATAAACTTCAATGTAACAACATTGTGAAGGATGTTGAAACTGCAAAACAAATGCAATATATATGACTTGTTTATTCCAGGGAATAAAAGTACAATATTAAACATATAATATGCAGTAATTCCCATTTCACACTACAGTACCTTGTAATGCATCTATCACTGCAGCTCTTTAATTATAGGAATGTGTTTACTGTATAAATGAATAGCAGTACCATAAATGACTTCCTTCTTCCATATAGTATATACAGACTTGGACCTCATATAAATGCAGATATTTGTATTAATACTGTGACTATATTTTATTTCCCAACAGGTACAATAATTATTAAAGCAATAAAAACACACATAAATAAATAAATAAATACTTACACTAATTAATTAATTGATTAATTAATTAAAATAATTAATTAATTAATACAAAATAAAAAAGCAGCTATGAAATCAGACTGTGTTGCACATCATCTTTTTTAAGGGCAATTAATTCTCAGACTCACAGGTGATGTCCTCTAACAGTCGGATCCTACGAGCTCCCATCGGGCCCATAAAGCATGCCTCCCTATGAGGCCTGTTAGTGCAGATCAGGTGGTCATATGGAGGGAAAGATGAGCCTTCGCTGACAGATGGTGGGATGACCTGGAAAACCTGCCCCCTTTTTCTGGGATCAGGCAGCAGCTGACAGGTATTATTTCATAAAATAAAGTCTAAAATGAATTGCTAGAGTCTCTGCATTAATCTGGGGCTGCAACCAGCCATGTAACATTGATGTCAGAACAAATCTGTCTCTGTACAGAAAGAGAAAACGTGCTTTTTGATGAAGTTGTTTATACATTTTAATATAATATGTCTGGTTGATGTGAGAGATTACTCCCACATCCTTTGGCTTTGGTGAAATAGTAAGAAACAACAGAGAAAGATGCTGTTGCTTCTTTCTGTTTTTGAAAAAACAACAACAAAAAAAAAAAAAAAAACATAAAAACTCAAAGTGTAGGATTCCAATTCTTCAAGCTTGGAATAGCTTCAAATTACTGGGACAAACCCATAGCCAAGTGCAGAGAAAACATAAACCATGAATGTGATTGATATGAAATAACGGTCAGGTATTTCTATGCATAAATGAACAATGATATTTCAACTATATTGATAAATATGTTTGAAGGACTTATTTTTCTCCTGCAACAATAAAAATGTATATTTCTATGTTTGATTATAAAACATAACATCACAAAGAATTACTTTTTTTCAAATGTAGTGTTCAATCTTCTTCAGTTTAATGATACATGTGATAAATATGCTGTAAAGACTACATTTCTGTAGTGTATTGATGGTGTTTTCTTTAGTTCGTTTTCTGAATTCTGTGCCAAGCCTTCTGAACTTGCCTAACACTCAGGCTTCAATAACCACTATTGATTTGCCCAGGCACGAATGCTATAAGCTATTCTTTTTTTGTATAGCCACTTAACCAATTAAATATATCAGAGGTTTTTTTATCTGCTTGAAGAACTTTAAATAAGTACAATAATATGGAAACCACTAAAACATTTCCTTTGACTACAAACCAAGTGAATCTAGCTGATTCATTAGAAGTGTATAAACAGAGATAACCACATTTGTTTTCTACTGACTGTTAAAAATGGACAGACTGTGCCAATAAATGAGAATAAATAGTAATAACATAACAAAATCAATACTCAAAATGTAAGTAATGTATAGCACATGCCATACACAGGCATGTACAGTTAGCAGACCTCCCTAGCCAAGCATCCTCACATGAAACCCAATCCTGACCTGACTGCTCCAGGCAGCCAAGTGTCTCAAGCTGTACAATGGGTGTGATATACTGTCCCCCGTAGCAAAATGGTTGACACAAGCAAACAAGCTTTACTTGTGAACTAAACATTAACATGTTTTTAGCTTGTAACAGTATTCCATTCCACGGGTGGGATGATAGCTTGGTCTCCATGCCCATCCAATCCCGGGCCTCTCTGAGGGACTATCAGTACAGGTTTGTTAATTAGTGGAAATGCTTATGCTGGTTTTGTGATGAGAAAGCCTAGCAACCAGATACTGGGATGAGACCATCAAAACACATTAGCCCCCAACAGCTATTAGTTAGAAATTACTTTTGGTTACTTTTGGATTGTGACAGAATTGGTGCAGTGCAGCAACCCTAAGTAAACACACTTATGCTGTATCATCCCCAGCAAGTATACTGATCAAAGATTTTTTTTCAGTGCCTTTAATGGAAACAGCTTCCTTTGTTGGAATGCATCCCTCAAAGTGTCCAAACGTTGTCCTATTCATTTCACATAAAAACAACATTTCCGTTTTCTAACTGCTAGCTTTTATTGAAAAATCTAAAATAAGTCAATGTGTCAGGACACTCCAGCTTGGTTTTACATTTGGTATCAGGTTCCATTCACCCACATGATAAAGTAATAAAATACTTCCCTGCTGCCTAAACATGTCAAATTATACTTTGGCAGTAATGGTGGCTATTAAAATACAATGTATAACTATTCTTACAATTCAGTAGTCAGTCATTTAAGCATGTCAGTTTACAAACAAAACATTCAAAACATCTGTATCGTATTTATTTATTTATTTATTTATTTATTTGTTTATTATTATTATTATTATTATTATTATTATTATTATTATTATTATTATTATTATTGAATGTACAATTCATTTACATTACAACTTGTGTTCATAACCCACTGGGATACAAAAGGCTCTGCTCATTACAACAATGTTATTTAACCTGTACTACATGACCTTTATATGAGCCCCCATGATGAACAGCTAAGTCTTAACATAAAAAAACAAAAAACATCTGATATGAAGGCACTGAGAGTGGTAGCCTCTCCTATGCATCTTTACTAAAGGTTTTTGGAGGACCTTAACCCGGAATACACAAGAGGGCACTGTTGTGCAGAACTGACTGATACTTGAACAAAACACAGTAATCCAGGATTATGGCATCATGGGGAAATATTTACAGGGAAATGGGGCATGAACAGTGTGTGTGCTGTCTACTCTCCAAAGTGTACATCTTCTTGTTCTGAATTTTAAATTTGAGAAGCCTTTATATTTATTCAGAAAATACACAGTTTCATTTTTTGTTTCACGGTTTTGTTTCATCGAAATCTGAAACGGGAATGCTTCTTGTTCATTGCTCAATTACCACAGTGCAATATCCTTCATACCTTCATTTATGTATCAATATAACCAATAAAAAAGAGAACAAAAAATCACATGACAGTTACTGTATCTCGAATATGTAAAAAAACAAACAAAAATTAATTAAATCAAAACAAAATGGAAGCCAGTACTGCATTTTAACACATAGGCAAAGTAAGCTGTCTTTCCTTACAGTCATTGTGTTTATAAACTGTATCTAAAACTGTGCATTTACATCTGCACACCATTTAGTCACTAAAGCTCAACTAATAATAGTGTCTGTTCAGCTATCATGCAGCCAAGTCACACAGCTGAGCTGTGTCACACAGGTTTCTGGACGTTTCCTAACAGATATTGATTGGTCTACACATCATCAAGCTGTTGTCTTTAAAGGGACAACGTCTATGAAAAGCTGAATACTGTGCCTAGACATATCTGTGTCATGCTCCATCCATGAAAAAAAAGCAGGTCTCTTGAAGTGCAACCCTTCACAGTACTAATCACAGAAGACTATTGACTGTAATCAAATAACATGTACTTAAGTTGGATTTCACCAGGGACCATCTGCACTATAAGTGATATACAGTATATACGGTTTATAAACTTTTTCATAAGAAAGCTGCATAGTGTTACTGGTACGTAACAAATATTTTCTAAGGTATCTTAATTACTCTGAAGAAGCAGTACTTTGGCTGGTGGACAACACAAATAAGTTGATTTGCATTTCTGTGTTGTGAGTGTTTTGGCAGTCGGTACACTAGTCCAGATTGTAACCCCTATTTCTGCCTCCAAAGCCTGCCTTGGAGGAGTGTCCACAGAGGGATTAGGGATTTAGTGAGGAAGGTAAGTGTGACTACAAGCTTTGGCTCACCATCTGCTCCCCAGCAGAGCTTGGGCCAACCTGTGCAGCCTGCAGCAAAGACCTGGGCGCTGTGCTAAACCCACTCCTGTCCAACCTGGCACTGTCAGCACATCACCATCAGTCTGCTGATTAGTTTTAAGAAGCAATCCATATGTAGTTTTTTTTTTTTTTTTTTGCATATATCGATTTATGTGCAGTATGTATATTGTATGTAGTAAAATTATACTAACCATGTCAGCATATTTTCTTAAAAATCAACACACATATATTATGATATAGTTTATGATATAGTTGCAAGAACATTTTTAATTTTGTGGTAAACTTCAACTTTCTTTTAACAGATACAATCCTATTAAACAAAATTGCAACCATGAAATGAACAGGTTCCAATGCATTTGTCAGAGGCTGAATCTACTAGGCTATAAACGGTTGTTACCAGTGGAGTGTTTATAGAAATGTCCCCTGTTAGAGCAGAGAAAAAGAAACAACATAACCAGAAGAAAAGGAAACATAATACTCATTATTAAATTGCAGCAGTCGCCTTTGCCAGGAACCTATTTCTCATCATTAATTATTCATATTATACTTCAGTAATCCAATACTCAGGTGAGGATAACAGTGATAGAATGTGCAATTTCAAAGCTTAATGGTGATGGGTAGCAGAATAAGGGATTACAAATATCAAATACATCACTAATGTGTGTATAAATCTAAGATGAGCGCAAAATCTAGTTTTATGTTTATTTACTTTATTGCATTATTTCCCTGGAAGGGAAACAATTATGTTGACCTTTTCGTAGATTTGAGAAGTCTTACTTATTGTAAATGATGATGTCCAAAGCACATTTTCAGACTAATTTTAACATAATGAATTACAGGCATTACCTAATAACATTTGCCCAGCAATTTGTGAATGACTAAACTGCATATTAATCACAAGGAAACATTACCATTTTGAGGATAAAGGAAAAATTACCAGCACACCTAAACTAACATCATATGTGAATGAGTCTGTTCAAGTGGTGCCGTTCCTGGACCCAGTCATCCCTACAACCTACAGAAGAGGATGCATTTGTATCAAACTGAAATATTAAGAGTTTAATTCTACACCATACAAATGAATTAGAAAATATTTAATCTAAAAAAATCAGCAAATATCCTAAAAATGTTATATAATATAAAAAGTTGTTAATGAACTAAGAATGTGATCTTCAAACAATTGATTGATATGTTTGTCTACTAGTCTGTATTTATTTATTTATTTAATCAGTTTTATTAGATAGCCATGGATGGGAAAAGGCATGCTTGCTTTAAAAACAATAGAAATATAAATGTTACAGCATCAGAGATTGTCCAAAGCAGATGGAGCTACTTTCTGACATCAGACTGCTGAATACAACAGCATATTAATAATATTTTATATGTGCTATTTCTACACATATAATTTTTTTTTTTTGTTCCAACACAATATTTTTTTGTTGACAAAACCATACAATAACTGACATTTCAGATGATTTCTAAAATGTATTTTTCTACTGATTTTCAAAGTATTTTACAATGCATCATTTAAAAAACGATTGCTGTTTCTCAGGCCTGGAATGAGTGTTGATAATGTGGTTAAATAATTCTACATAAAAAACAATTGAGATTTAAACATCATTACTTGGACCTCTCCCAGTTTAGCATCACTCTAGAAATAAATATATTCATAATGAATTAAGCTCCATTGCATTATTGTATTTCCTTTTTAAAACATGTTCTTGGTGTGTTGCTAATGGTTTGAGGGAAAATAAAAGGTCAGACACACGAGTCAAATTGTACCAAACTAAGTTTTTAATGCTTTGTGGTCCTAGCAAATGTATTCACTGCAACACACTGTAGTTAGCCAACCCTATTCCCCTTTGTAAGGCTTATAGTAACAGAGGAAGTCAAAAAAGATCTTACATTATGCTTACATTACCCACTAGTTTCTCAGCACCTTCATGAAATCTTATGAAGGCTCTGGCTAATGCATAAACTAGTCATCAACATTAGCATTGCCCTGTGTATGGCATTTTGTGCCAACTGCTCTCTGAGCAATCATTAAAGGTCATGTTTTGATGACTGAATGCCACACAGGTACCTTTTCCCCTTTGAGAGGCATTCCCCAGGTGAATGTGAAAGGTTAAAAATTACCTTCTGAGCAGAGTTGTTTTCTCTCTTTTAACAATAGATATTTTTACACAGAACTCACAGCAGTACAACATTCTGAAGTGTTTGGAAGGTACATTATTTTGGGAGGAATACAGTTGACCAGGACATGTGGTTGTTAAAAAAAAATAATAGATAAGACCTGAACATAAATGGCTGAGAAACAAGGGGGTGTTCTGTAACTCTTTAATAGTATGAATCAGATTTGGAACTCTGTGTCACTAAAACATTCCTTGATAAGACAACCTGGCAGTGAAATTGTTCAATACAAAAACAGTTATAAAAGGACCCCCCCCCCCCCCCCCCAAAAAAAACAAAACAAAAAAACAAACAAACAAAAGAACTAAACATAGGCAGTTATTAATCTTCTTCCCAGGAGTCTCGTTGCACTTAACTCCGGTTCTGAAGATGCTGGCATGCCCGTTGACTGCATTTATATTCCTACCACAACATCCACAGAGCTAATAGCAGGGTTATTAACATAACAAACTTAAATGTTCTATATAAATAATACTGTTTCAGGATGCACTCGCTCAGCTGACAGTATTTAGGCAGCAGCTCAACATCTGTTTATGAACACTTTGCCTAATGATATCATCCGATAGCATTAAGTGTGGCACAGAACTGCACAGAGGCAGGTGCAGCTGCTTCAACTACCCATCATACCGAAAGAAAAGAGCTGCATCCCCCATCCGGAAACCCATTATTAGGACAATTTTCTTCGACAAAAAACAGCCCTGTGATTTCAATCTGTATATCACCTGTAATTGTAGTTTTTAGCAAGTCGCTGATTCCATACATTTAGTAGTGAACTGCAATGATGGTCTGAATGCTGAAAACACATTTGTGCCGCCAGCTGCAGAGCCTTTTTTTAGACTCTGTTAACAAACTGCGGCTAACATGGTGGTACGCAGAGTACAGCTTTGTTTCTGTCCCTATTTGCTCTGTTTGGATGTACACAATTATGGAAATTACTGATTATTCATTTCCTACAAAGGCAAGGTTCCTGGTCACTTTACCCTCACTGACCAGCTTCAGTGACTACACAAGTTTGGACACGTACAGTTATTTCATTCTACTAGTAAAACTGCTGATGGATGGGTAATAGAATAGTGAAAGAAATGTTTTGTAATGGGGGCACACCTTGTGTGATCTTTCTCTGTTTTGTGTTTTGTTTCAACTGTCAATCAGTAAAAAACAAAAGTAGTTGCATTTTTGAGGAAAAAGGCAACAGCTGCCTAATTGAATAATACAAAAAGAAGCTAGATCTCTTCTTATTTCTTTTCAGGTTTGTTTCTGTTCACGTGTGATTTTTGCCAGAACCTGAAGATCCTACTAAATTTCCAAAACATTTTAGTTAATATTAACACTTATTTGCTGTAAAATAACTGTAATTTTCAACCAACTGAGAAGGAGTTGTACAATCTTTAAAAGTATTATCTACAAAATGACAGAATGACAGTTCGAACCAGTTGTAAGCTGCAAGACATCAGCTTCCTGATTCAAGTGTGTCAAGCATTCCTAGAAGTATTTACAGTTACAATTACAGTTTGAAGGTACTGTTGCTTGGTCAGTAAAGTATATTAACATGTTATGTCCATTTATATGTGATGATTTGAACGTGCACACTAAAAACTACTATTCCCAGCCAGCACTGCTGTAAACACGCTAAGATGCCACCTGATTCATGTGGAATGAATGTGTTTATATCTTCTCATAAACAAATAGAAAATAAATAAATAAATAAATAAATAAATAAATAAATAAAAATGTTTAAAAAAATGATTTCCATTACACGAGAGTAGATGTTAAAACTTCATGCTGATTTGAACTCGGCTCTCGCCAAGATAAGCACCAACTAAGACGTAGCTTTACAGTAAACTAATGTGATCCATATGTGTCTCCATCCATTTACGTTTCCTTCCATATGATGATGTAAATATCCTTCTGTCTGGTGTTAATGGCTGAAGTGTAATGCTGGCTCCAGGGATCAGCTTATTTTGCCTCCCTGGCGCATCAGCACACACAACGGCTGCGATGCTGGCTCCAGGGATCAACCACAGTGCGGCCTCCCCAGCGCATCAGCATGACAACCGTCTGGATTGAGCTAAGTAGGGTACATCTCTGGGGTTTTCAAGTGGGCACCTTCCATCCTCAGTGTTTCGTCGACTAGCCCACGACACCTCAAGAGGGCTCGACGGTGATTCTGGCGTCCCAGCATCACCCCCCTCCGTCCCCCAAAAAGCATGCACCTACAGTAACTGATGAGATCTGCAACAATTACTGCATGTTATGTATTATTTTTCTAAATAAGTTAATATCCTACAACAAGCATGCTGTTTCAGACACAGTAACAATATTCAGATATATTTTGTTTTTGGGGATATTTAATACCAAATACACACACTATAACTGGAAAGTTCTCTTGATATCTTCCTATTGTTTCAGTACATGCTGCTTTAATCAGCTTATGGCATGTTAACCTGACTCTTTGATTCCAAAGATCATGAGTTTGCTTTGAGCACTGATAGTAAAATAGGAGTGTGAACTAACTATTTTCTAATTCTTGATTTCACAGGACATTCAAATAGCTTTCTTTGGTGATAATAAGCTCATTTTCCCCTAAGAATTAACAAAAATCAAATGCTTGACTCATGGTGCACACTGACCCAAGAACGTGTTCAAGACAAGCTTGCTTTACTGTGGGCACTCCATTCCCAACAGGCTATGAAATGTTCAAGGGATTGCAAAAAAAATAATAAGTGAATTATACTTTTTCTTCCTGTTAATAAATATTTGTGGTAAATAATGATAATAATAATAATAAGAAGAAGAAGAAGAAGAAGAAGAAGAAGAAGAAGAAGAAGAAGAAGAAGAAGAAGAAGAAGAAGAAGAAGAAGAAGAATGCACATAGTTAGTATTTTCAATAAAGTAGTGATCGTTTTACATTTCCTGGGAAAAAAAAAAAAAAAAACCTGCTCTTTCAATATGGCATCACTTAATTGAATGCATAGTAATATGTTTCATTTCAAAGGAACTTTATTATATTTCAAAAGGACCTTGTATGATTTGAATCTTGGGTGTTTTGGCAGCAGCACCATCAGAAAGAGTTTATTTAGCTTTTATTTACAGCTGTTCTAAATTCTGAAGCCTTGTATGTAAACATTCAGACAGGAGGCCTAAAAGAAACCTTATTTTAGTTTCACAAGTTCCCTAATAGACAGACCAAAGAGATAGCAGAATGTCCTACAGCCTTGTTGCCCTTAGGCAGATTCTTGAGATCATAGAAAAACTACACAAATCTCCCAGTGGAATGAATAAGATTTTTTTAAAAAAATTTTAAATCATAATATATATATATATATATATATATATATATATATATATATATATATATATATATATATATATATATATATATTAAAATCCTAACACTAGCGGACAACTAGCACTGATTGTCTATTAACGATACTTCATCTACATATCTACATCTCTCAATCCTTTGAAGGTGTATAGTGCCTTCACATACATTTACATGATATAATTATTAAAATTAATCATAACTGTCTGAAGTTTCTCTAAGACGTGAACAGTACAGTTTGCATTGACATGAAATTGCAGACAAAGGCATTGTTATATAATTCCTGCTTCAACAAATTAAAACATGCTGCAGAAAAATCTAAAGGCTAAGACTAGCTATTACTAATCCACACTATTGTTATCATAACAAATTGATTATACAATGATCCTTCTTAAATAAACCAAAATGTTACATTTACACATATATTATTACATCTTAAATACACCAAAATGTTACATTACATATATCTTATTGTATCATTTACCTTTACCCTTTAGGCCACACGATTATGTTTTACCAGTGCATCTTATCCTACCTGTTATGTGAAATCAGGAATGTTTAACTGATACTGTAGGTTTTTCTTTAATATTTTAATATGTTGTGTGTAGTCACAAGTGCTCGATGATGCTCAGGTTTTATTTTTCCGTCTTTCTCTTTGTTAGCTGACAGGATACATTAATGCACAGCATTTATTACTTCTTGTTTTCCTGCATAAGATAATTTGCCAACAAAGGAAAAGAGCTGGAATGATAAATTGAAAAATGATCTTAAATCAAACTATTGTCATTCATTTAAGCTATACCTACACTTAAAAAATACTACCATGTAATATGTTAAAGTAAAAATTATCCACTAGTATAGATCAGTTACTGTAAAAAGAGAAAACAAAATGTCCTTTCCCCCATGGTATATATATATATATATATTGTAGCGTTCCTGGTTCCCGCAGGCAGGCACATCACACTGGGCGAGGCAATCCACACACAAGAGGAGGGCGGGCGCGAACCCGGGACCTCTTGCACTGAAACATAGCGCCGATACCGCTGTACGAAAGAGCCGGCTCCTTTGCAAGGAGCGTATATCGGGCTTATGTCTCTGTGTGTGATTACGCCACCTACCAGCCCTGCTGCTGCCTTCCCCCGTGCACGCTACAATATATATATATATATATATATATATATATATATATATATATATATATATATATATATATATATATATTCACACACACATATATATATTGCAAATAGACCCGATACAGAAGGCATTACCACGCATTTAGACCATTTGGCTAATGGGACATGAGACGAACAAAACTGTCCATATATGTGTTCAGCATTTTGCAGACACATGGACATCACCCTAGACTTACAATGATTTCATTTCATTGTTCTAGATATCCGTAAAAAAACAAAAGAGAAAAAAGTAGCTTAGGTGTTAGTCCAACAACATCTATGATATTTGGACACCAAAATGGTCCATGATCTTTAAATTAGACAAGATCTTCTTGTATGCCATTGTAGCAGGGTGGTAGAGAGCCCTGTACATTGATTTGTTTATTTACTTTTAGAATGGGGTTTCCCCCTCCTCCCCTGTGTTATTTTGTATTTGTTTGTTATGATTTATTTATTATTGTGTTTATATGATGGTGAAGCGCTGTCGGTATTGTTTTTGTATTTATTTATTATTGCGTTTATATGATGGCGAAGCGCCGTCGGTATTGTTTTTGTATTTATTTATTACTGTATTTATGTGACGGCAAAGCGCTGCAGGTTTTGTTGTTATTTTATTTAGAAGGTGTTCTGGCAGAGGCGGGAGTGGGTACTCGTCCTCTGCCAGGAATAATTAGAAAACCTTGTGCAGAAGGTGGTCATCTCCCAAATGAATTAAGTTAATTTGTTGCTAAATCAGGAGATGGTCACCTGCATATAAACCTGCAGCACTCTCAATTCCGGGTGGGTGTATGAGGAGCGAGAGTGGAGAGAGCGAGGAGAGAAAAACGAAACTAAAAAAAGATACAGGAACAGTGAAGGCTACAGCCCAGCCTGACCTGTATGGTTCATTTATACTTTGTGTTCGTGACTTGTTTTTGTTTACCTGTTTTATTTTTGGCTCTGTGAGCAAGTGTTTCGTTTTGTTTAAACCTTTGATTTATTTTTGTTATTTAAAAATAAAACGGCGCGCCGCATCTTTTTGTTTCAAATCTGCCGTTTGGTGTATGTTTCCCGTCCCTGCATCTGTCCTGACGTCACCACCCAGCTAGCCTGTCACAGTCGTTTGTTCACAGGCTAGAAACATAGGCATTTTGTGTTGCTCTAGCAAGACACTGTATCAGAGAATAACTATTTGCATTTATTCAAAGGCAGGAGACTTGTCAATTGATCAATGCATGGATTATAACCTACAGTAGGACCATCTGAACCATCGCTGTCAGGAGGCTTGTACTGCAACCAGGAAAAAAGTATTCCAGATTATCCCCTCCACTATCTGAAATCCAGCGAACATATCAACCCTAACAAGTGTTTTTTTTTATTTATTTTTTTTATCAAAAGGAATTTCTGTGCCTCTGTTATTTCTCTTTTGCAAGTAAATTACACTTTTTAGGATTTATTAAGACAAGAAATAATTTTCAAATAGCAGGTCAAAACTCTCTTCGGAAATATGCTCATTACTTTCTAGCCCCAGGCGGTTTTTACTGCTCAAATGTATCCATCTTCCTTCTTTTGTTTTTAGTTTTTTTTTGTTTTATTCTAGATCCTGTTGCCATGCCTAATGCTATAATGTCACAGCAGTTTGTACAAAGCAATGATGTGATTTTTGCTCACAGCAGGTGTTACACAAACTCTGATCAATTATTGAAGTGAAGGCTGTGCAGCAACATGACCATTACTGCAGCAGGCAGATAAAAACAGAAGGCTTTTAATAGCAATATTTTCTCTTTCCAGTTGCTGAAACAAAGATGCATCAAAAGTATTTCATTTATTTTACTTTTGTATCTTGTTCAGCAAATGTTTCATACTTATAAACAGTTGTCCCCATATATTTGATGCAATTGGGCACTTTTAATTATCTAGACAATGACAAATCTAATTGGCCCTCCCAAGCCTTTACAGATGTTCTATATCCATTTTCAGCATGTGCTATTCTTTCTTGTAATGTGAAGCAACCAGCTCACTTGTGCTTTTCTAAATTTACAGTACAAAATGAAGAACCAGTGCTGCCAGTTGACTCAGAGACAAGCTCAGATATTTTCAAATAAAAATTTTGCCCTGGTACTTTGGTAGTACCTTTTTGATAATTTGGGTTAACATTTACCACTTTTTAGGGAAAGAAATAGTCCAAAATTAAAATGATCTAATTAATAAAAACAATATGGGAGGTTATATTTCAATTTTTCTGTCAGTGTTTCAATTTGGCCTTGCACGACTGCAGATATCGTTCAGATTTCTTAAACTGGATTTATAAGAATATGTCCGAAGACAGCAAGTGCAGCCTGCTTCATTTGGCCAACATAATAATGATAATAATAATAATAAATACCCGCCAGTTGAAGTTGTTATATTTGTGTTATTACGGCACCAGTATACCAATATTATTCAAGTTCATCAAACTCCTCAGGAGATACTGTGCATGTCTGGCACTTTGTTTTGTAAGTCTTGCAGCAAACTGATACTTAGCCCCACATTAGTCTCTTTGAATAAAATTGGAGAAACCAACAGGTTTGTTTTCTTCTTAATTTGTTTTCTTTTTTCTTTTCTTTTTTTTTCAACATATTGCTTGTTTGCAAAACAAATCGTGCCCTATGAAGGTTTAGGAGATTTAATTTCAGCACTATACACTTCAGCTCTGTAAACTCTAGCTCTATAGCCTGGTGCTGAGGTCGGTAGCCAGTGGCAACTAAAAAGAATTGAAAAAGTTAGCTACACATGAATAAATAAGGTTTTAAATGGGTTTAAAAGTAAAAAGAACTAGTAGCAATATTCCTGCTGACGAACAAAATCTGGCAGTTCTGTAGAACATTTACTGGAACCTGCTCATTGTATTGTGATGGAAATGTGTCTTACCTGGTCTGTGAATTAAGATAGAGTTTCTTTCCCATGCAATTACACAAATAAAAAAATAAAAAAAAACAATAGTTCAGTTGGATTTTTAAATGCGATCATGTAGACCTACACTACTGATCCAATTAGTTGGTTCTTTAACCAGTTGTCTAAATACTAGGTTAAATTAGTTTACTTTTTTTTGCCAAAAGTACATGCCAGCATTTGCTAGTTACAGTAGGTTCCCACCAACTTTTTATGTCTTAAAGTACATTCCTTGTGTGCTAATTAGCCACGGAATATTACTCCAGATACTCCAGACAGGTGTTTGTAGCCTGTCAGGGTCACAACAAGTAAATCAGCATGAGCTGTACTGAAGAAAAAAAGATTTGTGAATTACAAACACAAAACGTGTTCATTTCATCTTCCATCTGTTATTATGTGTCCGGTGCCAATATTTCAGTTTTACCAGAGAACTAATGGTTATGGGAACAGGTCTGTCATTTAAAAAAAAAACAAAAAAAAAAAAACATTCCAATCAAATGTAAAGATGTAAAGAGCTACTTGGTATTGGATGGCTATGAAACATTACAGCTATCTTATAATACAGTTTCTTCTTGTTTATAATAACTTTGTATCATCCTGGTGACTTAAAAAACAGTTTAAGCACCCCTGTGGCCTTAAAAAGGCTCTTAAACATGTATTTTCTGGTCCACCAGATTGCAACCATGAACTTGTCCTGCTGCAACACTCTGCCCCCAGTGGAGGCAAGAAATGCTACACTTCTATACAGTATTTCTTATTGTGTATTTCCACTTGGGCATGCACAAGAGTGTGGCATGGGGGAAAAGAACCAATCTCAATCAGCAGGTTCCTCTTAACCTGTTGACTGCCATGCAAATAGAACTTGTACACTGTTCTATTATAACCTTTGTTAAACCAATTTAAAAACAACGTGAACATCCAATCGGTGATGTAATCTAAGAGAAAGCCCTCCTCTGCAATGGTAACATGTAGATTCAGATAGGAAATAAGAAATCTGACTAACCTGTGTTGTCAGTTTCAGAAACTGCATTGTCAAATCAAGACACACATATCTAACATGTGTACTGTATATAACAAATATTATCGTGTCAGGTATTTTCTAAAGTAGATTTAGAGGCGGTCTGTTCCACACTTATTGTAGATTGCACATTGTTACATTTGTTTACATGTAGAGTATTAAATGGAAATAAGGCCATCTTATCTATTTGTACCCTTTATTAATGTTACGGGGTTCCTACTGTATGTGCACCTAAATTGTTTAATTCTAGTTTAGATTTTTTTTTTTCTTTTCTGGAGCTAATCTAATCTGTCCCAGACTTGTTTATAACCAGCCATTAAAATACACTTACTGCACTATAATAAACCATATAGTTAATTATACTGAATCAGTAATACACCAGTGATACTGCAATTCCATGTTTTGCTGTTATTGTTATTCTACAGTCTAAAAGGTATTTACTATACATAAAAAAAACACCTGCCCAATGCACCTTGCATTATAATTTTAAAAATACAATAAAAGAGGCAGTGGACATTTTGAAAAAAAGCACAATTTCATAATTGCATTCAGGGGTGATTATGCCCTCAGCACAACATTACATCAGTGATACAGTGGAAGGTTAGATGCTGTAAATTTATATATCAATCTATTGATTTGTGTTTTATTATAGATTGGCAACTATACTTTGATTACGCATTGAAGAAGAACAACTTTCTTTATTATTAGAACATAACACTTGTTCGACTCTGAAGATAGCATCTTGTTGAGCATAAATCCTCTAGACCATAGTTCCTGAATTTGTTTTTCAGAATTGTGTGTTTGTACTGTAGCCTACACTGATAAAGCTTTGCCTTTTTAATTCTTAGTAAAATGTTCTACTTTATTTACATCCACTGGTCTTTACTGATGACTATATAGTACGACCTTATAAACGCACCAAAATGTACACAAGAAGCTATTTTTTAGTCCAAAATCAATAAGCTTGGATCATGTGTCCCTCTATATGACAATTTATGGGTACAGATTCTAAATGTGACATCGGTGTTGACTGATTCTAAAGCAAGTGCAGGTTTATCACATAAAACAAAAAAGTAAGTGCAAAGTTAAATTGGTGTTTTTTGTTTGTTTGTTTGTTTTACACATCTGGGATTCACTGAATCAACATTTCCCATTGTTAAATGTTGAATGATAGATACTAAACCCTATGAACTCTATGGGAACTTTTTATTGTGTTCTTAATGGAAAAATAATTCCTTCACTGGGTGGAGGGGGCTATTTGTGCACATGAAATTTGCCAGAGAATATATAATCTTTGAAAAGGTGACCCTTAAACAGTTTCTAATGCTTACAGTCATGACAAATAACTGAAGACAATTATTCATATTGTCATTAGAAATACATTTATCTGTAGATGCACTGAGCTTGGTGGTATGGGAATGCATATAGCAATTATTCATGCAATTAATTTCATGGTGTACCTGCACTTTTTAAAATGAACTCTTAAGAAAGGCATATACTGTAATAAAGGCCTGTCGTATTAAGACTGGATGGATGTCAGAAAATGAACCCTGTACATGAATTCACTAAATAATAAGGTATCACAGAGGTGACAGTGAAAGGCAAACTGGGAGTAATTTCTGGTTTGTTTGTCTTTAAATATGACCCTTTCCTGACAAGGTTCCACAGCTTTGGTCAAAGCTGTTCAAGTAACTTTCCTTGGTTAAAATAAAACCTATTAACAATGTTTACAAATGAGGAAAGCTAGATAAGATGTAACCCTGGACAGACTAACTGTGGTGCCCCAAAACACTTTTAATGTTTAATATTTCACGGCTAAGTGCTTCAGATTCTCATGCAGATTGTAAATTGCATCAACATTTTAGACCTTTTATGGCATCATTAGAGCTATAAAATATACACATGAGGATGAAGTGCTCACTGGTATACCAGCAAGAAAAACTGCTTAATCTTTTGAAAACACATGAATTACAGTACAAACAAGTACAAATTGTAACATTTTTCTGGACTGTCGCATTATGGTGACATTCAATCTATTTTTTCATTTTTTTTTCTTTTTTGCACATCAGATAACATTGGGTTCTTTGTTTAACATAATACTAAAAAGGACAAGCTTATGAAAAAGAAGTGTTCAAAATACTAAAACATGTATGTGTTGTGTGCTTGTTCTTGTGTATAGCCTGTTTCTTTCATTAACTAATTTTGCCAAGGAATGAAATAATGAAATCTTTAAACTCAAGTTTAAGCTTTTAACTGCAGAGAACAAGTGGGATCTTGAGAAAGTAGCTGCAGCTGAAAGTGTCAGTCAAAGATTTACAACTTTTTCTAAACTTCTTGGGAAGTGCAGCTGCCTAAATGAGAGGGATTAAACTAACACCCTGCTTAGAGGAAGAGCAGGCCAGGATTAGGGCACTGGGCTTGGACACAGCAACCATTCAAGCAGGGACCGGAGCTTTTTAAGAGGGGGAAAAAAACGGTCTTGCTCAGCCCTCATGGGGATTCACAGCTGAATTGCCTGAACAAAAACATAGTCAAGCACTGCCTTGTCAACAACATGTAGAACCCCCTGCCTGACAGCCTCAGAAGGCCCACGTGGCCAACTTGAACCAAGAACAATGATAGAAAACAGGTGGTTGAGTCCACTGCCACAAAAAAAACACCTGCTTATGAAACCCAATCCAGGTACCCCCACACATTGCTTTTTTTCCCATCCTTGAGGCTACAGTGTTCAAATAATTCTCACACTTCACATTCAGAGCATATATCACCCATGAATGTTATAACTGTTAAAAAATAATTATTTTTTTAATTAAAATATATAATTTGTTTACAGTGGGTTCAAAAGCTCCAGTTTGACTGAAGAAAACTTGTTGCAAAAGTCTCCCGGATGTTACCGTGGAGATCATACTACTTTTTGGCTTTCAAGTGATTCCCAATCATTAAAAACTAAAGGAACAACCTTTCAAGTTTGAGCAAAGTTATTTTGAAGTGTATTATACATGCAAACAAGGTGAATGGTGTTTTACAATCATTATTACATGACATCAAGCCATCAGGAAGGCTCGGTAAAACAGGGAAGGATTGTGGTGGATTGTTATGAATCATCTAAGTGTATAACATACATGTCATAACATGGCTGTCTACACTGGAACTCTGGGGGAGTGACCAGCATCTTAGTGTGTCTGACTCCTGAAATGGTTGGTTCAGCTTTTCTGTTGTCATAAAATGGCAATTCGACAATCTGGTCAACCGGCAGATGGTCATGCTAGTCTATGTTACCCTGAGCACTGTGTTCCATGGTTTCCCTGTCAATGTCACTATCTTGAAACAGCAATCATAAGACCAAACAAAAGACTGTGATGGTCAGGTCAGCTTTTATACATAAGGGATAACTGTACTTGACAGGTGACAGGTACATGGACAGCATGCAAAAATAAGAAAGCAGCTTAGCAAATAGGATCTCATAACAACCCAACTGAGAAAAGTGTATCTTAGCTCACATCTTTACATGAGAGTGATGGTTTTAATGGACACACTTTTTTTTTTTTTTTTTTGCGATACTATATAGCAACTTAGGGAATTGCATACTAATTACCATAAATAAGATTTGATAAATGCATTTATTCCTGTAATCTGTCCATAAATCATGTTAAAAAGATTACAGCAGAGAAATAATATATGAAAAACAGAATTTACATTATGCAATTTAAAATATATTCTGCAAATTGATTTTATTTTAAAGTCCCACAAGGGGCAGTTGCTTACAGTACAAATAAGAAAAGCTGCTATATGTGAACCCAAGGGAAGCTGTATCCAGTTGTGTTTGTCAAAGCTTAGATCCATCATGTCATGCTAGCCTATTGTACTACCTACTCTTCCCTTTGCATGCTCTAACTATTTTCTGTTAAACTAAGGCTGTCACTGAGAAAACACATATACAAACTCTTTTGCAAACACAATGTCCACTTCTCTTCTGGAATTCTCAGGAGCCAGGATTTTTTTCTCTCTCGCTCTTTATCTTGTGGTGAATGTTGACAGACCACTGGACCTTGTTGTCAGCCATGACAAGCTTATAGCTATTTTGTAGAAACTGGAGAAAAACAAAAGGGCCTCTAGTGTAGTGGTTAGCTATCAGAAGCAAGGCAGTGCAATCAAAAGGTTATTTGCTTACAGCCTGCCAAAGCTGCATTTTCAGCTAGAATCAGTTTGCTGGGTTATGGAAGTGCATAAATTGCTCACTTTGAACCATTATAAAAAATGTTCTTGCTGAGAAGGCAGCAGGAACCATTTCATCCAGTTATGATGCAGTTTTATGTCTCTATTAACATTTACTGTAATGCACATGCTCCTGTTTCTCTTCTCAAATGGTCACTTACCAGATCTTGTTGAAAATATGATTTACAAGTAATTATAGTAATTACGACTGAGATCTGAGGGCCTGTGTGTAACAGGAGAATATGGCTGTGGGACACTGCAATTGTATTTAAAAACCTGTTCATGATTAACTGAGAACATAATTAAGGTAAGAATGTAAGTAATGTGAAATATTGTATTTTTGTTCAACAAAAAAGGCAAAAACAAACTTAAAACCGGACCCTATTAAACAAAAAAGAAAATAAACTTCAAACCTAAGCCTAATTGTGTTTCTCCATTATTTTAGTTGAGGATCACATGCACAAACAAGACATGATAACCAGTGTTACTAACTCATAACATTGACGTTATTTGCAGTGCATGGAAAAGACCTTACTGGTTTGTATAAAAACAAATCTGCACTCATTTTAGTATATGCAAAAGGCCTTTTATATATTCTACCAGGTTACGGTCGTCATTTTTTAAATGATATTTTGTATAGTGACGATGGCAAGCTTTCTAAGAATATATGACACTACATATTATTTGTATATACTATACAGTTTAGTATACTGTGCATGAATTAATTGTTTCAATATCACATTGAGAAGACTACAATGAAAATCTAAATAATATGTTGCATTATATATTATTAGAAAGCTTACAATCTATGCTATACAGGTTCATCATCTGTATTTGACTGGTTTTAATGCAGATCCTCCTAATGTATCCTTTACATCATGAATGTCATTACATTTAAGTTGGAATTTGAATAGCTCTAAGACACAAGTGAGAATAGGCTAAAAAAAATCATTTTCATCCTTAAGTCCTACAAATTCATGGAATTTTGGATTCATTTTGCAATTTATGAAGTTTCTCTTCATATCTTTCCCTGGTTATGTGTCAAAGTTATGAAGCCCATACATTTTGGGCAGAGTAATCTGATTGTCTAGACAAGTGGTTTACAAGGTAATGACCTGCACAACTATCAGATTCCAGTGAACTTCCATTGAAGGAACTTGGGAGAGGGTGAGGTTATACATTGAGGGCACTAATCCATTACACCTCCCTGTCATTTTACTTTTGGAAATCTTCTGCATACAACACTGATTCTCAGTGAAAACAACAGAATGATTTATAAAAATTGTCACCGGACACTCTTATTATTTCAGCAAGGCTTTCTTTTCCCATGTATTAAATATGGAAACCGTATAGGTTTTCTTTGTACAACTACCATAGATACATGTCACATAGCAATCTCTACTTGTCCACACCCACTCACATCCTAAAGTAAACCTTTCTGTCCAACTTTTCCAGCCAAAGAGTTGTTTTTTCCAATCTTGGGAATTCTCTTCAGTTGAATTGCTTGACTGAGCTTTCCTGCTTTATTTTTTCTCAGAAGGTGCACATTTCTCAAACACTAATAACATTCCACCCAAGAGATTCCCATGAGCTACGGCTCATTACAGTTTCAGCAACAAAACAGGAAAACAAGTTCCCAAAATCGCCCGTTTTTGAAAAAATAAAAAAAAAATGGTTTAATATATATATATATATATATATATATATATATATATATATATATATATATATCAGTGTAAATTTACAGTGTAAACATTTCAAAATGTGTACGATAAGAACAACTAAGAAGTTCTAATCTAAGCAACATTTATTACCAATTTGTACTTAGAATTTAAAATCAAAATGTGCTGCTTGTATTAAGAGATGTATATAACCATTTTATTAAGTCAGGACAAATGTCACCTTGTTTTTTTTTTTTTAAGTTACAACTATGTATAAATATACAGCCCTCTTTGCATGCACTACATTTTAAATAATGCATGCATCTGCCTTTTAAAGAACATTAATATGTCTGGAAAAACAGCTGAAAATGGGATCCTTTTTACGAAACCGTTTATAAAAATTCTTAGGCTAAACAGTGCTATGAGAAATTTGAAACAAAGATTTGGGATTAGGTCCAATTATAGGTTACATAAACTTGTCTTTGCAAATAAAATAATGAACTGTAAAAAAAAAAAAAAAGTTATAAGTAAAAATGTTATTGGAAACAAATACACCAGGTGGCAGCACTGTGACTTATTTCATAGTTCAGGATTATAGGCAGCACCCTAAACCTACACAGTTTTAACATGTGTGCTATACAAATTACTGCAAAACTGTATTTGTATTCATTCAAATAACAGGTTTTACTGATGCAAATAACTGGGCCAAAACTGGCCAAAGGAAGACTTTGAGGTTGTTTTTTAATATAAAACTTTTTACCCTTTACCTAGTCCTGTAAAACAAAGATCAGAAGTATTGGCATCCTTACAAACTTTTCTGTCTAGCCTTATTACATTAATTTGAGGTGAGATCCATACATTAGTATAATCAAGTACATATCTAATTAATGAAACAGATTGAGACAATATCATTTCAGTTTGTTAAGGTATGCATTTATTATCTCTAAAACATTATATCTTATTGTAATTGAAAAGGTTAAGTGCATTAATTCCTAAACAAAACTGCAACTACTTAATATGTTCCATAACAGCAAAACTCAAAAGATCTTCTTGCATGGATACTTTTGCCACAAAATAATATACTTTATTTGATGCAAACAAAACTGAACATATTATTTCCTGGAACGAGATCCTTTCAGAAATACTGACGAAGCCGAGCCCTTCTCTTTGATTTTTAAACATAATCATTGTGCAAGCTGACAACGGTAATCTAAGGCAATGCAACCCAGGAGGGTAAAGCAATCAAAATGAATCTGCTTTCTTTTAATCTACAAATATGTTGGTCTGAAAGACCTTAAAGGTTTAAATGAAAAACAGATGTAATACTGGCACCTTGGAGCAAATACTGTACAGTTCATAAAAACAAACAATCTGTTGATTCACAGAACCACTGTAAGCATGAAAAGATTGTCCAAACTTCTTGGTACAAAAGCTTTTTAGATTGGAAACCACTTTCAGAGGTCAAGATATTAATCTCTTGTATGTATGTATGTGTGTATGTGTGTATGTATGTGTGTGTGTGTGTATATATATAATTACTAGTACTGGGTATACATTCTTGACTTGACCATGTTATGTAAGATGTATAGCTTAAATGAATGACAATAGTTTGATTTAAGATCATTTTTCAATTTATCATTCCAGCTCTTTTCCTTTGTTGGCAAATTATCTTACGCAGGAAAACAAGAAGTGATAAATGCTGTGCATTAATGTATCCTGTCAGCTAACAAAGAGAAAGACGGAAAAATAAAACCTGAGCATCATCGAGTTTCAAACACCCTTACTGTACTGACTGAACCTCTTACCAGCATGGTATACCTGATGATATATTGACTTTCAACTTGTCTCAGACAAGCTTTAATAACTGGTTTTACTACATATTTTGAAAAAAAGGTTAATTATAGCACACGAACAGCTTTGTGATCAATGTGGCAAGTTGTCAAAACTGCCCAGCTTAATAGAGAGCCCACATTTTACTTGATGTAGAAGATCAAACACATTAGTATAGCATCGTAACCCTTCAAATGTCCCCCACCAAAAAAAAAATCTTTCAATTGTTTCACAAAATGATGGATGGAGAAAGTTATGCACATGCTGGATAATGCATACAAACATGACTAATGAAACGCTATACATAAAAATGTCAAATCAGATGCATTAAACCAGAGCATTACATACTATAAAGAATCCATGTGACATTAATCAAAAAAGAAAAATTAAAATGAGAAATCTTCTTAGCCCGATCTCTCCCTCATTTGTAAAGACTTTGTCCCACGCTAGCTGGTCAACAGTTTAAGAGGTATTACTCTTAAAATACAAAAAAAATACAGTATTACCAACTTGTACACTCATTTTAATCCTGCCATTGACTGACAATGCTGTCAGACCTCAGGATGGGTTTATATAGTTATTACAAGCATTTCTCTGTCCATGGCACTTTGGATTATTTGAGATTATGTTGTAATCCCTTTAATCCTCGTTGCATTAAGGTTTCAGTCAAAATACTGAACAGTAAAATACCACTCAGCAGCAATGAAGTCTGCTGCATGTTATGAGATCTGGAAGCTACCTTCATTTATTTTTTTGCATTACTCCGGGCAAGCCAAACATTTATGATAAACAGAGAAAACAGCTGACACCCTTGCCCTCTGTTAACTTAGTTTTAACATGTATTTTAATGTACTGCTTTGTTGTTCCTATTTTGTACCACAGATAGAAGTAAGGAAATACAGACGTACAAAAACATGTTACATACTGTATCACCTCAACAAGACCTCTATGCATGGAGCCGCATGTCTGACTTCTAGCGTGTGACATGTGCAGAAACAGCTAAGTTGAACTCAAAATGAACAGCCATATAAAGATGTGATATGAAGTACAAAGAACAATACAGTAATTTCCCCTACACAATAACACATTTATTTGTACTGTAATTCTGACTTGTCTGGAGTTAAAGTGTACAAGACACGCATTACGTTACCATTGTTGCAGATAAGAGCATGAACTGGATACACTGCGATGTTTAGATGAAAAAAATATCTTTCTTCTGATGAATGTGCCTGAATAAAATGAATTCCTATGTTGATCCACCTATGGAACAATCAGAACTGTGTTGACAAATATGGACAGCATGGGATACAGCAAAGGTAAAGTACTGTGTATCTTGTGAACAGCAGGCAGTTCTGTAACACTTCAATTCTAGATAGTGTACTCAACACAGTAAAAATCAACCTATCACCTAATTCAATTATGTTTTGAGCTGGAGGGAAACTAAGGGGAATGGTAAGTCAGTGCATCTGAAGTAATATTAACTCAGACTGAATTAGCACATCAGCATCACTAATGTTTTAATTGAATATTGCTACACATTGCTCTATTGATTGTTACGTTTCCCTCCAGCTAAAAAATGTTACCTGAATTGGGTTTTTAGTGCTTTTTTTTTTTTAAATGTTAATAAACAAACACACAAAAACAGACACAATGTAATGCCATTTATTTATTTATTTATTAATTATTAATTTTACATTCACTATGGTCTGGATTTGAACTGCTGATCCTTGGCACCAAGGCACACGTGCTACAGTTTTGCTAAAGGGGAATCCCCCTAGTGGGGTTTGTAGTCATGTCATTATGCACACATACAATGTGCCTATTCGGCCAGTAGGGGTCATTCATTATTCATCACAACAAACACAAACTCACACTTGCTCTTATACTGGGCAATCTAAGAGCAAACAGTAACAGTACCAAGTATTTTTGGTTAAACCAACTACTTAGGCCATTCTTAAATGGCCTGGAACCAACTCCCCAGTAATGTTGTTGAAGCTGACACCCTGGGATCCTTCAAGAAGCTGCTTGATGAGATTCTGGGATCAATAAGCTACTAACAACCAAACGAGCAAGATGGGCTGAATGGCCTCCTCTCGTTTGTAAACTTTCTTATGTTCTTATGTTCTTAAAGCCCACTGTCCCACCTGTAAAATGACAGTCAATGTCAGATTCAGATCTATATAATGCAGTGTGTCTGTACCCAATTCTAATTTGTTATGACAAGCCACTTTTGACAAGACCTGTTATTTGATTTTCTATAGCGAACGAAAAAAAAATCTAAATAGACCAAACAGGAAAAGTGATTAACAGTACTAAAACACCATTGATTTGAGGAATCAAGGAAGAGAGGCTTGTAGAATGTCCTTCAAGTCTTATTCCTAGCCAAACTCAAGTTCATCCTTTTCAGCTATTTTTCCATTACATAACATAGAATTATTTATGAAACCTCAAGCACGATATGACACATACAACACAGCTTTGAGAATGAAACCTGTATTTCCTTTTTCTATGTGTTACATTAATACCAAAATGGATTCTGGTATGTAATACTTGTAAGACACAAAATGTAGAGAAAAGGACTGTTTCCTCTAGAACTCTTGGTAAGGACATTGCTTTGGTAACTAGGTTACTGTTTGCTTTTAGGACTTCTGACCCTCTGACCCTGGCATGGTTCCTAGTCATAAATCCCTTCAGCATAATGAAACCTCTCCTTGTACATGATGGCATGGCCCTTAGGATACAACCACAAGTCAAAGAGCATACTAACATGGCACTTCAAAAAAATAAAAATAAAACTTTAACCAGCCAGTCACTGTGAACTCCAGAATTGGATATAAAGTACCAGGATGTACTTTATTTGTAAGAGTTGCACTTCCTGCTATTACAACATCGGCACATTTTCAGGATTGAAAAAAAACGCCAATCATCAGGTTACTATTTCTTATTATCAATAAATCACAAAACTATTTAACTAAGTATCACTCAGAGCCTTTTGCAAAGAGTAAAATGCATACAAACTATTTAAGACTCAATTAAGATAGATAATACAGTTTAAAACAGAAATGGGACATTACTATTCAAAGAGTACATGGATAAAACCCCAGAGTTTTGAAAAGGTTACATTTTGCTAATACAAAGAACCCATGCAATTCCTTTTGAGCATAATATACAGTTTTGTTTTGTTTTGAATGGCTAATGCTTACTTTTCTTCCGCTATATCCAAGAGACGTACCTCAGTTGAAACCTTAGCATCAGTATAAATAAACAGGACAACCACAGTCAGTTGGATCAGTGCCTTGTTTAAGCATTCTGCCAGAACAATATTTATTTAAGCCAGTGTTTGCTGGAAAAAAATAAATCCAAAGAGGAATGACCCGATAATCTTTAAAAACATATTACATATCTGTTACATGACCATAAAACTTGTGTAAGTCACAACATTTTGAGGCTTGTAATTTCACTTAAACACCAATTGTTGTAATATAAAACTGTTAACTGTTCACTGTTCACTGCTATTGACACATTTTCAACATGGATATGTACTTTGTAGAGACTGAGTGCTGGAAAACCTGCTACTATGGGGTTTGGCAGAAAAATAACAGCCAGTACAGCAAAAAAAACAAAAAAAAGCAAGAAAAAAAGCACAAGTGTAGATAAGTTACTCCCCTATTTCCATGTGATATCTGAATGTATGCAATAACAATATGTTGCATAACAAGTACTGTAATGGAATGTAGTCTGAAGTGTATGCATATATGGCTAACTTATAAACGGTTGAAATAAATCAATATTTGCAGGTTCCCCCTCATCACTACTACGAATACTTTATCATTGTATTTGAGGTTATTGATTTAGTATGTCTACCACTGAATGCCACACACAAAGATGATAGGACAATTTGTCAAGCATACTGAATGCCCCCATCCTTTAACAGCCAGCAGCTTCTGGGCCCTGCTGTAAAAAATACTTCTTACAGGTACAGTGTGCAGATTGTCCTACCTGGAATACATTCTTTCGGCTCGACTTCTCAGTTGTCCATTCGATTTGAGCACCATAAAGATCTACGCTCTCCGGCTTGCATCCAGTTTTCTGAAAGAATGAACAAATGGCATTTGTATATAGATAGGCTATCCCCAAGAAATATAATAGAGGGCTCCCGAGTGGCGCATCCAGTAAAGGCGCTCCGCGCAGGATGTGCCCTATAGCCTGGAGATCGCAGGTTCGAATCCAGGCTATGTCACAGCTGACCGTGACCGGGAGTTCCTAGGGGGCGGCGCACAATTGGCTGAGCGCTGCCCGGGTAGGGAGGGCTTAGGTCGGCAGGGGAATCCACGGCTCACCGCGCATCAGCGACCCCTGTGGCCGATAGGGCGCCTGTGGCTCTGCAGCGGAGCCACCAGATCTGTGTTGTCCTCCGGCACTATAGGTCTGGTGGCATTGCTGTGGAACTGCAGTGCGAAAAATGATGGCTTGGCAGGAGCACGTTTCGGAGGACGCGTGTTCCAGCCTCCGTTTCCCGAGTCGGCGCGGGGGTTGTGAGCGGTGAGCCGGGGATACAGATAATAATTGGGCATGCTAAATTGGGGTGAAAATCGGGGTAAAATAATTGGCGACGACTAAATTAAAAAAAAAAAGAAATATAATAGAAATACAAGTCAGGTTATTTAGATTGTTTTTAAAACGTGAGAATTAAATTGTCACAGCAGAAACAATCTCATGCTGAATATTTATAAAACAATATTATAAAACAAATTTACAGTCTCTGTGTCCTATAACATGTATCCCTTAGTGATCAAGTGAATTTCAGTCATAGGCTCCAAATTACTTTGGGTGAATCTTAATTGTCTCTGCGGTTAAAGTTTAAAGATCTAAATTTTGAATTTCTACTTTTCTTCTTTTGCATGGACTTGAGGAATGAAAGAGTGCAGACGCTATTGTGGGAAGACCTCATTTAATTTAACAAACAATAGAGCACGGTTGTGTAATTCTTTCTTTGATTTATCTTAACAGAATTGCAGTAACGATTGTCTACCTTTGCGGTTATTGTAACACATAAAACATGTAATAAGCGGGCTGCATAAATAAATCTCTGGCTTTTAAGATAACCAGTGTTTTAAAATCAAATGTCTTATATATTAGCTATATTAAACTTGTTACTGGTCCCCTTCTAATTATGCTAAGAATCTGGTGCTGTTGCTAGCGCTATTTTTATTTATTATGTTTTTATATTTAATATAGACCTTAACTGACGGCATAAGGGCTCCATTCAATAGTTAACTACAATATTGCCCAGCAGGACTGAGGTGCCAGTTCAGTTAACCTCTATGGTTGGTGCACCTTGTTAATCCTTGTTGTGGATGCCCGTTTCTTCCAGTAACTCTGCCTGTTTGACATTCTATTTCGTCAATCTAGATAAGACTTTTTTTTTCTGTCTGCAGTCAGGTCATCCATCACCAGTTTGTTAGGCTAAATGGGCTGCAGCCTGCTACACAGAGGATACCACAGGGACATTGACACAAAGATGGTAGATAAAACCCACCAAAAAAAACCTGGCTATTGCTGGACATTTCCAAAACATGTGCATTTCGCTGCTTACAGTACACGCTGCTGCCGAAATAAAGTATTTTGATTAATAATATTTGAACCAATTGCCATATTTGAAAAAAATTAATGTTTTTTTTTATATATGAGAAACTTACACAAACCTGTAATACATTCAGTATTTCAGAGACATTTGAAAGCTCCCAATCAATATTACTACCAATATAAATAAACCAACTTGAGAAACAAAGAGAATTCCAACATGTGCGAGGGCCTTCTAAATATATATTTCAAATGCTTCCCAACATAATTCACCTAGAATTACGTGCTATTGAACAGTTAGGTGATTTATTACTGTGTGTGTATACTTCATTTGCTAGATGAAGGTTGAAGGAATGTTTTAAATTTAAATAAACATTAGAAAAAGGTTGTAAAATATGTAGCTTTTTCAATATAAACACATGTTTTTTTTCATATAAACACAGCATGCACACAAGGGTTTTCAGCTGTTACTTGACATTGTTATTTCAGATAATATTCAAAGTATTATTTACTTTCAGGTTAACATAATTAGAATGTACTGTATTCACATAACAAAGTAATGCCTATTGGACTATTTGCTATTTGAATTACTGTTTCTCGGCTCTACTCACACCTTTATCTTGAATACCTGTATGCGGCTCACACATAATTATAACACAAGATTGCCTAGAAGAAGGTGTGTAGTATTTTCTATTCATCCATTTACTAGAACCTGAATACTTAATTGCACAATTGTTTAAATCTGAATCCAGTTTCAAGTTTCTGAATGTAGCCTTGTAAAAGTAACATTGACAAGTTTCGGAATTAGACCACCAAGGGTGACAGATCAAGCGCTGGTCACTCTTCTCTCTACTGACTACTTATTTTGTTCAGTAGTGGTTGTATGAAATCCATGAGACTTACTCAATCAGAACTCATATTACAGAAATGCATTATGTTGCTGTTGTCTTCTCAAAATTAATTACATTGCTGGCCAATTACTGTACTGACAAACTTCCTAATACATACAAACCAACCTCAGCTTGTTTACTGTGAGTAACCTACAATCCAATACATCATATTTAGGGTCAGTTGTAGAACAATTTGAAAATCAAACCATAAATGCCATATATTGATCTCTGGTTTGTGTTGTACATTGACATGTTCTCATTTTCGAAGAAAAGGAAATCTGCTATTTGTAAATGTTATGTATGTTTTCTTTTCTTTATCTTTTGCAGAAACCATATCTTTTTTTTAAAGTTGAGAACATTTCCCCTGAAACTAAAGTGGCAAGAAGTATAAAAGATTGTCCTCAATTGTCCGATCTGAGAGAGGTTATTGATTGTGACTCCTGCTTGGAGTGCACCTTCCCAGCCGTCTGTCATACAGATACAGCCTGGCAGGTCTGACCCACCCCTGACAGCTCCACACAGCAGGGGGGTGAGAGGGAAGGACTGTCACACTCTGCCCCATTCTGATCACAATGTCATAACAGACAGCTTCAAGGCTAGCTTTTCCTGCTTCTGAGCCTACAGAGGTGAGCTTTTTGTTTTTAGCTACAAGGTGAGTTTTGCTGCCTCACTTGGTTATTTTCTATTTGAGCATATCCAGGTCTGTCAGATTTTTTTTCTTTCAAACTGTGCCTGAGGATTAAGAGGAATAGTTTTATTCCAAGAATCGTATGAGTGTCTGTTTAAAGAGTAACGTTTAGAAATGATGCCTTGCAAAATACAGTGTCAATGTTATGGTATCATTTACTGAAGCTTTTCTTTTTAATAGTCTGCAGGTAATGGAATGTCGGAGACACTTCAAAATACAGGTACATTAACTACACGTAGTTACACTGTAGTTACCATTTACTAATACTGGCAACAAGCACTTACACAATAATTATATGATTGTAAGGCTGGAATTTTATCAACCTGTATTTAACAACGTTATTTTCCTGGATGCTGGAATTGTGGTCTGCTTGCTTTGATTCGAAAATGTGAACCAAGAGTGAATTCAGGTAACAAAAACAAATGTTTGGCTGAGTTTGGTTACAGACTGAAAACTAAATGAAACTTCATGTTGTTGATGATCAGAACATACAACTATAATTAAATATTAAAAGAAGACAAAATGATGTAATACTTATACAAAAATACCTACCAAATTTGTTAAAGCCTGTTGTTTGCTTTCTTTGTAAAACAACAGCTTCTTTCCATCTAGAACAACCCAGGTTGAGGCCCAGTTTTTCCTACAGAAAAATACATAAATACAATTATATAAATGTACATATTAACTAAAAGATATGGCTCACTCTACAGGATCCAACACAATTGTAATTTATTCATACCACACTTATGATTACATTTTCAAATGATATTTAATTTCATACTTGTTTACTCTGTACTTGGCAAGGTTTAAGGTTCAAAATCATATGCTATTAAACTTTAAATTAAGCTTAATTAATTCCATGCTCATGTCTTTAAATTTGACAAATATGACCTCCCCTTGCTCGGTGGTAGGATTATGATGAACACAAGTTAACGCAAGTACGATATGCAAAAAAAGACCTCTCTGTCAACGATTAAGGCTATTGGGGACAGATTATAACTTCTTAACCTCTCAGCTAGATAAGACAGACAGTAACATCAGGAAGGCAAAAAAGAACTAGAACTGAATGTGGAAATGTGGAAGCTGGAAGGGTGAAAAAATTGCTCTTCAAAACAGAAATAGTAGAATACAGGGCAAAGTATTAAAAAATAGTTCTAAATTATAATGAGAAGGAAATTACTTTGACTATACTGTATCAGATGTAATATATAATTTAGCATTATATATCTAATCTAAATCCCAGTATATATGTGTGTGTGTGTGTATGTGTGTGTATGTGTCTACATATATATATATATATATATATATATATATATATATATATATATATATATATATATATAATCTTTTCAGGAGAACTGAGACTAGTCAGATGTAATTAATCAGATTAAAAAATAAAAAAATAAATACATAAAAATAGATCATAAATACATTGTCAGCCTTTGCAAACCAAACACATTTTAAAACTGTATACAACTTTCCTGCTAAATTAATTTATTTTCTCAAAATCTAATACCTGTATTATTTATCCAGTAATAATGTATGATAGATTTTTTGTTAGATTCATAGACTACTTTGTTGGGCCTGTTTTAGTGTCTCACATTACACATTATTCTGAGTAACCTTGCATTTACAAGTGCATTATCCACTTTGATATGGAAGATTGAATCTTTGATATACATACATTGTTACTATATGATAACCTCAATAATAAAATAGGTATTTATTTCCATGCTTTATCTTATCACCAATTGACATTGATATTACTTAATATGTAAACCACTTTCAATAAACCACATCAAAGCATTCATCAATGCATTGTGTCAACTAAACAGTAAACAACACAAGGTTTAGGATAGTGTGTATAAGATATCAACAGCAGCTACAAATACATTACAGAAAATAGAATAGAAAGTAGAAATGCCAAAATGATAAATGGTACTAACTTTCATTTCACTGATATTTGCTGGCATCAGGTTAATAGAACATGTGTTTGTACAGCATCCTAGTGTTTACAATGTGGTTTTATCAGATGGAGAACAAAAGGACCATTGTAATTGTATATATAAAAATAGCTTAGTCAGAGATAACCAACAACAGAAGTCTAATCTAATCTAGTTTTGTCTAATTGACATCAACATCAGCTGAAATGTATTTTAAAGAAGTTTATTTTTCAACATACCTTAACTTTTTGCCACCCTCAGCAATTTTGGCTTTATTCAGGTATTCACATTTTTCTGTGTCCTGCAAACAAACAGAAAAGCATAGCAGTATAAACAAACCGAAGAACTGAAAAATTCCATGTTTGATATTACGGTGAAATACATAACTGTAAACAAAATCTTCAGAGAACACTCAAGACAGAGAGAGAATGTTTGTCACTTTTAAAATAACTGCATTATTTTGTGCAGTCTTTTAGACTGATGCACATTAACTTTGGAATCATACTGTAGATTTCTCTGGAGAAATATGCTTTCAATGTATTTCATCAAATACTGTGTATCTATGCTTGTATGTAGTGTCCTCAAAAGACCATAAGAACTGCATATATATATATATATATATATATATATATATATATATATATATATATATATATATATAGTATAGAAGAATCCAAATGTCTTAATTAAAATATTAAAAATGACTAAAATAAAGCGTTCAAAAAATATGTAAAGTATGGTGACATTTTAAAAATGAAAACTACTATTATCATCAAATTCATCAGTGACCTATTTTATATATAACGACTTGAACACCAGCAGACAATCATTAACTGCATCCAGACTTATTGTATGGCTATGGTGTTTAGGGATTGAATACTGGGTTAAGTGTTGTGTTTAATTCCAAGTAGAAAGATGATGAAAAGTAGAGTGCAGTGACCCCCTGAGGATCATACATTTGATTATTCAGTAACATTTGTAATGTAGGGTTAACAACTCCCCAAACACAGAGGCACACAAATACACATATATTTTGTGAGGGGAAAACAAAAACAACCAGGCCACTGAATAAAATATGTAATACAATCCTTCCCTCCTCAGATATCAAATATTTGTTTCATCTCCTCTAAATATATCTAGTGCATTTTGAAAAACCTTCATGGCTAATTTTTGTGTGCAAACTTCCTGATAACCAATGTTAACCTATCTAACAAAGAGAGGGTGATGTTAAGTAATGCCTTTGCAATTTATACTCATACTCATACTCTAGTGCTGAATTGTTCAGCAGTTTTTCTGGCACTTAGTGTCTTTACAAGTTTAATAACTTTAATTCTGTCATCTATGGAGGACCTTTTGTTTCTACACATTTTATCTCTTCCTTTACAAGAGAGCGCTGTTGTTTTATTGATTACGGATAAAAGACAGCTATAATGGTTACCGTATTCCTTTGAATTTAGAATGTGCCATTTAAAACCATATATTTCTTATAACAATAGCCCTGTGTAAGGGTGCTTAATACAGGTTTGAGTCCGTTGCTGGGTAAGAGAATTGTGGTCGCTGGTTGAGTTAGACAGGTGGTCGCTTAATACAGTTAAATAAAAACACAAATATAATTGGGAGGAATTTAAAGTGGTCTTTAGACCAGGTGGTCGCTAAATAAAGGTGGTTGCATGAGCAGGTTTGACTGTATATATACCGAGCATCAAAAGAAACTTATCACTATTATAACACATTTATTTTCGAAAAAAATAAAGTATATAAATGATGGACATTGACTAAATGTTTTGGGTTTCTTTTTAAATCACTCGATCATTCATCCTTGACCATGACACGCTTGAGTGACTATGACTGAAGCATATGCACTTAATCACCTAATTAGTGAGACAGTTGATTGGACACTGGATATGGAGTGATTTCAGCTGTTGAATTGCAAGCGTGAATAAAAGCAATAAAGAAAATCACAGAAAAAAAACAATACGCCACATCTGTCAAGAGAGCAGCACCTTCGTGCAGTCAGCATGTTGGAGGCTGGTAGGGCAGCGTACTGTGGCTCGCCGTCTTGGGTGCTCACAGCTAGCAATTTCAAACCTGGCGAGACGGTATAACCAGACACACTCTGTCAATGACAGGCCACGAACTGGGAGACCAAGAATCACAACACTTGCCCAAGACCGACAGATCATTTTGCAGCATCTTCGTGATGTCAATTGTTAATCAGCACAATAAAAAGTCACTGCACCTGCACTGAAACAGTTTGTCATTTTTCGATCACATCTAGTGAATTTTATCCAAATGTAAGTGATACGTTTCTTTTGATGCTCACATATAAGTGATAAGTTTAATACAGTACAGCTAGTTATAATAAATAGTGGATTATAATACATCCATAACTTTAAATTATAAGCCATGTCCCCATTGGAACCCATTAGCAAAAACTACGCCTACAATTACACTGATCGTCTAGCTCCCACACTTAGAATGTCAATGACAAAGCATTCTAAATGTTTAAACCACAACAGATGTTCAATTTTTTTTTTACTTAATGACTTATAATATGTTTATAAGTGTTCAGTGACTACCTCTAATCAAGTTGAGAGTGTATTTTCTGTTGCACTGTTTGTATGACAGACCTGACTCGCCTAACACACTTGACACAGCAAAGAGTGCACAAGAAATACACTCTCAACTTGATTAGAAGTAGCCACTGGACACTTATAAACATACAAGATATGCATTCAGCAAATATCAATCTTCATCCATTAGAGAGCATGGGATGTCCCAATAAGGATTTGCAGGCATTGTTAAGAAGATCAGTGACTATGAATATTAGGTGATCAGTTACTGTGCAAGACCTTAAGGCTCAGAGACTGATTCTTTGACCAGTAAGCTAAAGAGCAAGGTCTGTTCCAAGTTGTTAAGTCAATTAAAAATGTACATCTGCTTTTCTGAACTGTTTGTAGCTCCCAAGCAGCACATGATTCAAAGAAAACCACTGAGGCGCTGTATCTAAACAGAAGTCTACTTTTTATCTCTATAGTTTTAAAGATTAACAAGAGCCTCTATGTAAGACAGTCCGCATTATTGAACAGGAAACGTCAATTTAATTTTTATTTGTAGTTTGAGATTCATTTTAGTTCCTTTTCCCTTATTAGCAGTAGCTGCAGTATTATTGAGATGAATAGCTAGACTTGAATAATTTAGTTTGAAATTCAGTTTGAAGTTTAGTTTGAAGTTTATAGTTCTTGTTCCCTGCAACGTTCAGATTTAGGACTGCTGCACAAACCAAACTTTTGTCACTAGCACAATGAAGGGCCCTTTAAATATGTATTATAAGATGAGATAAAGCACTTGGATAAAACATTTAATTCTGGCTTATGTATTTTGTTTTAATTTGATTTCCTTTTTTTTTAATAAGATGTACTTTCATTTCCAGTGGGTTTTAATAACAAAGACACAATTTTACAAAACAGTTCCAATGGTAAACATTACAGAGTACAGATTGTTTGAAATCAATTCAAACCATTAACTTCAAAAATACTAATAATGCTCACTAAGTTAAGTTAAGTTAGTCTAAACATAAAATTCCCAAAACTGAAACACAGTACCCCACTGTGTATATGACTCACCTTTATATAATCGGGAACTGATGTCAAAAATTAAAATTTTCCACAAAAAATGTGTTCATTCTTTGACAAAAGGTTGTGTGTGTAACTTCATTTTTGTATAATAATATGATCACATTTTAGGATGATTTATGTGTATTATATACAGGATGTGTGTTATATACAAGTAACACAGTACACTTGGGCTAAAGTATTCTATGTGTTGCTAAGGTAGTATATAAGAGATGCATGTTATACAAATGATGCCAGCCAGCTCAGTGATTTGCATTATATTCAGGGTTCACGTTATATACAGGGTGCACATTACATTCTAGGAAGGTTCTCCTTTTTCTCCATCAAGCTTTGTAGGTCTAAAGAGTTTAGGTGGTTCATGTATATTCTCAAAACCATTACCACCTTACGACTTAAGAATGAATATACAAGAGACTGATCACACAGAAACAGATATATGATGCTTCATGTATAACCTATTTTCATAAATATATATATATACTAGATATATAAATATATATATATATATATGAAATACAATACTTACAGGCTTCTCTCCAGCAGTAATATCTGCCAAATTATGCTGGGAATGATTTCTTCTATGACGAGATACCTGAATATAACAAGAAGAAAAATATTGATGGTTTTAGTGCATCTTTTCATTTTAATTTAATGACAAACTCCAAAGCAATCCTAAAATTATACAAATTTGACATCATTCTCATTTACTATAGTGCCACAATGTACTTGTCATGCTGAATTTCTCTACATTCTGTGTATCTGTTGTTGTTTTCTCACTGCCACATAAGAGATGCAGGAGTGGTGTTATTAATGTTCAACTCCCACAATATCAGATATCAAGCTGCCTCTGCTTTAAAGTCAGGACATTAAAACTATAGCTAATTACAGTAATATTGGCATAACTCAGCAGGGGAAATACTATCTGAAATTATAAAGGTAGTATATTTCATTTAACTATCCTAATGGTTGAACGTTATTTTATTTCTACCTTCATTGGCAATGCATTTATTTTCACACTTGCATAAGAAAAATAAATCAAGTGGTAACAAAATGATAAATCCTTATTTAAAAATATATATATATTTTGACGTTTTGCAAAGACATAAAAACAACAAGTGCCTTGTTATGCATTTGAACTCAGCTGTTTGTAAAATAAATAATAATAATAATAATAATAATAATAATAATAATAATAATAATAATAATAATAATAATAATAATAATACACCAGTAAAACAGTAAACTGTTGTATTTTTCCAATATTTTAAAGTAATGCAATATTAGAAAGTATGTCTCAGCCCATTTGTTTTTCCAATAAATTGTTAATTTGTATGTAACCACTGCTAGACATCCCCTTTTCATTACAGACTGCTCTTGATATTTACCTCATACACCTAAACTACCGTATGCCTGGGAAGCACAGTTCAAATTCAGAAATGAAGGATGTGTTAAGAAATGTATGTGTACCTGCAGTACTGCTTGAAGATTTCAGATATGTTTGTAGACAAAAAATTAAATAGTTTTGGCATCAACTAGCTCTCAGACAACTTCCAAATACATTTTATACAGTAAGTCAACGAGTTGTAATTCCATTTCATGGTAGAAAACAATAAGACTTGCCAATCACTTAGGATCACAAAACACTGTTCTTGTAACTAAGTGATGTTATCATACAGTACGCAAGTAATATACTGCATTGTAACCCTTAGCTAATCCCTAGCCTTGAATACAGTTTGCAAGTTAGAATTCTGATGAAAATAAGTACTAAACTGGAAATAATTATCGGTGGACATAAGATTCAGGGAGAAAATGTCAAGTTCATAATATGGAAGTAGATGTTGAGCCACCTAAACTGTGACAGTAACATAATTCGTAGTATGCCTATGGTTTGTAAAGCAAAATAACTCTGAAGGCTTTTTTTATAATGTTTACTACAATATTTAAGGCAAGGGGACAGAATAATATATAAGAGAATATTCGGAATTGAAAAGACCACCTTTAGGTGGATTTTTTTTTTTTTAAATCACCCTTACTTACCTAACACACAAGCAGAGCAGTGATACGACGCTCCTGAGGAATTGCTTCTAAACTTAAAAGAATATATTCTGACAATCTCACATCCCCTGAAGTAAAGGATGCCAAAAACTACAATATTTCTTCTGAAAGCTATTTTACTGAAGATGTAGAAGATTAGGAAGGAAAACACTTCAGGACACTACTATGTCACCTACCATTAAGCAGCCTTAATCTTTTTGTTAAGAGATATTTCCACAAAACAGGTCATGGGAACTAAAGAAATGGGTATGTTTTTGCAAGTGTAGAAAGCAATGTTTAAGATATCGGATAAGAGGTCATACATCTGCTGCCAAAAACAATAGCCAAAAAGAATAGTAGTATATGAGACAGGGAACTCTATGTTGGACATGGCCACCTGTCCAGGGGGAGGAAACATTCTACATGTCAAAGTCAATTTACAGAGACCAAGGCTGAGGGAAATGCTTTTCAGTATTGCTACAGGCTGCAATACTATAGTAAATAAGCAACACCTTATTGTTTTGCTATTGTGAAAGGCACCCAATCATAGTGCAGCTCACAATACAGCAGAATATCCATGGCTTATATGTAATTTTTCATGGGAAATATAAAGGTACATAAGCACTTAAATTAAAAAATATATTCGTAAGAGGAATCTGATGCATAATATTAGTGGTCAAGTATAAAAGAAGAAGAGATTTTTGAGTGTGCGACCAACCTCGTCTCTACGAGCGACATCGAGCAAAGTATACATGGTTTACATGTCATTGCTGTTAACTATGTTTTAACTCTGCAGAGGCATTAATATATAAAGTGCCTTATGGTCGGCACCAAAGGAGGCAAGGGAGGCAGAGCCTCCTCAACTTTTCAAAGAAAAAAATAAATAAACCTAAAAATATATATATAATTTTCAATAAAATAAAGTACAATTATTGGCTAAAATGTAAGAAAAAAAATATTTTAACCTAAACTCTAGATTCAACATTCCTAAAGAGACACGTGCTTACAGTGCCAGATGGTGTTCTGGTCGTGGAAGAGCGTTTTTTTTTTTTTTTTTACAAAGGGAGGCAAGCCTCCCTTCTCCCATTAAACACAGTGTTAGCAGTGGCAGATTGTGTGATATGAGCACAGGTTTTAATTGGAGGAAACTCCAAAAATGCTGTCATTTCTCACTTCACCAGACGAGGCTTTGCCATTAAACACAGCACTCCCACTAGCAGATCGGGTGATCTGAGCACCGGTTTTAATTGGAGGAGTGACCCACATCCTCCCGTCCCCTTCTAAAGCGCTGTTGTAAGCAGTTGTATGTGCTGTTAATGTAGGAGTGAGGATTGAAATTGCTTTGTTTCGTTTTCCATCAGTGGTAAGAAACACACTATATGTTGTTATTGTTTTATTTTGGTGCTTGTCTTGTGAAGAGCTCAAATGTGAAATGCAGCATAAGGCAGTTGATCGGCTGATTAAGACTCAATTTGCCACGCAACTCTGAAGGGAAGCCATAACTAAAAATTGAAATTGCTAATAAGAACAGGTTATTTCATTTGGCAGTAGAGCATTATGTTTGAGATTACATATTTGAAGGGAAAATGTGAAACTTTAATTGTCACACACACTAGAGTATAGGGCAGGGAGTCTTGGCTAAAAAAAAAAAATAATACGTTGCTGGTTGTTGCTATGGTAACTTAAGACGAGACGCAACGCACTGTGGTTTTTTTTTTCACTGTAATCAAAGTTAGCTCACTAATACAGTAACAGCCTTTCAGAATGTCAAAAATGACTTTTACATCTGGAAAATCCTCAGCTAAAAGGCTTAGTTTAAAGTTGCAAGTCAGTTAGTTACCTGTTGTTGTAGGCTTTTTTTTCTTTCTTTTTTACCGTAATAACTGATGACTCATACAGAGAAACAAAAAACAATCATTTGTTTGGTTGGAGTGGAAAAAGAAAAAAAAGTGTTTTTAACCAGTTTTTAAAGTTAACAATACTATTTTTTTTTTCAATAAAAATGTACTTACTACAATGCAGAGGAACTCAAACCGAATGGAAAAAAATAGAAGCCTGTATGTAGATTTACAATTTTGTGTTGTTCGCCTGTGGTGTACATAAGTTCAATTAAATCAACTTAATTACGTTTTTTTAAACGGTAAAAACTGAAATCAGAAAATAATAAAGCGGATTTCATAGGGCCCTAAGTTATTTATGAACCTGTTTTTTAATTTAACTCACTATCAATGTTAATTTGTGATGTTAAAGCTGAAAATCATGTTAGAAGTCATGTTTAAAATCCCCATTTCTGTAATGCTAATAATCCTGAATACTGAAAAAAAGACTTTGTTTAAATGTTCAATATTATTGCAAATGTTATGCCTTTACAAGAGATTACTGGTGATCTTAGAATGCTATGGGTAAGTAGAAAAATAGATACATTGCACATTATGTGAAAAAAGTTTTACCCTCCCCCCCTGTACTTGTGCCTCCCCTGACACAGAGGTCACCAGCCGCCACTGGTCGGCACCTCTTTTTGGAAAAGCTTTGCTGTGCATGAATGACTTCACGATTATATACAGACGTGCATCAAATTTGTTGGTACCCTTACAGCTCATTGAAATAATGTTTCATTCCTCCTGAAAAGTGATGAAATTAAAAGCTACTTTATCATGTATACTTGCATGCCTTTGGTATGTCATAGAATAAAGCAAAGAAGCTGTGAAAAGAGATGAATTATTGCTTATTCTACAAAGATATTCTAAAATGACCTGGACACATTTGTTGGTACCCCTTAGAAAAGATAATAAATAATTGGATTATAGTGATATTTCAAACTAATTAGTTTCTTTAATTAGTATCACACATGTCTCCAATCTTGTAATCAGTCATTCAGCCTATTTAAATGGAGAAAAGTAGTCACTGTGCTGTTTGGTATCATTGTGTGCACCACACTGAACATGGACCAGAGAAAGCAAAGGAGAGAGTTGTCTGAGGAGATTAGAAAGAAAATAATAGACAAGCATGGTAAAGGTAAAGGCTACAAGACCATCTCCAAGCAGCTTGATGTTCCTGTGACAACAGTTGCAAATATCATTAAGAAGTTTAAGGTCCATGGAACTGTAGCCAACCTCTCTGGGCGCGGCCGCAAGAGGAAAATCGACCCCAGATTGAGCAGAAGGATAGTGCGAATGGTAGAAAAAGAACCAAGGCCAACGAGATACAAGCTGAACTCCAAGGTGAAGGTACGTCAGTTTCTGATCGCACCATCCGTTGCTTTTTGAGCAAAAGTGGGCTCCATGGAAGAAGACCCAGGAGGACTCCACTTTTGACAGAAAAACATAAAAAAGCCAGACTGGAATTTGCTAAAATGCATATTGACAAGCCACAATCCTTCTGGGAGAATGTCCTTTGGACAGATGAGTCAAAACTGGAGCTTTTTGGCAAGTCACATCAGCTCTATGTTCACAGACGAAAAAATGAAGCTTTCAAAGAAAAGAACACCATACCTACAGTGAAACATGGAGGAGGCTCGGTTATGTTTTGGGGCTGCTTTGCTGCGCCTGGCACAGGGTGCCTTGAATCTGTGCAGGGCACAATGAAATCTCAAGACTATCAAGGCATTCTGGAGCGAAACGTACTGCCCAGTGTCAGAAAGCTCTGTCTCAGTCGCAGGTCATGGGTCCTCCAACAGGATAATGACCCAAAACACACAGCTAAAAGCACCCAAGAATGGATAAGAACAAAACATTGGACTATTCTGAAGTGGCCTTCTATGAGTCCTGATCTGAATCCTATCGAACATCTATGGAAAGAGCTGAAACTTGCAGTCTGGAGAAGGCACCCATCAAACCTGAGACAGCTGGAGCAGTTTGCTCAGGACGAGTGGGCCAAACTACCTGTTTTTATTGAGAAAAACATTATATATTAAAAATACAAAACTGAAAGATCATAATTGGATAAGTCTCATCCCCCTGAGTTAATACTTGGTGGAAGCACCTTTGGCAGCAATTACAGCTGTGAGTCTGTTGGGATAGGTCTCTACCAACTTTGCACACCTAGATTTGGCAATATTTGACCATTCTTCTTTACAAAACTGTTCAATCTCTGTCAGGTTCCTTGGGGAGCGTTGATGGACAGCAATCTTCAAATCATGCCACAAATTTTCGATTGGATTTAGATCGGGGCTCTGACTGGGCCACTCAAGTACATTTACCTATTTGTTCCTTAGCCACTCCAGTATATATGTAGATAGATAGATAGATAGATAGATAGATAGATAGATAGATAGATAGATAGATAGATAAACAGATATGTATAATACTGTACTGTATATATAATTGAGCCCTGTGATTCCTGTACAGTGAAAGTCTGGCAGAAGTCCGTGACCACGGGGGTTGATATCCTCAGGGATCTATAATGAGCCAAATTTCTCAGACAGAAAAAAAATGCTTCTCTCACAGCTGGGGCACAAAGCAGTTCTCATTATGTGCAACCCAGATGACACTCACAATCGAACCATTACAAGATACCATAACAAGAGCATTGATAAGATGTGATCTTATCAAGTGTAGTCTTCATGTACTAAGGCTTCCAAGTAGAAAATATGAAATGTGATGATCATATATGTTAATAATTAACACATCATCATACAATGTATCTTTAGAAGAAGATAAAGAAATACTGTAGACTTTTGGATGTGGAAACCTGTTTGCCCACAGCAAGTATCCATTGCCCATATTTCCCATTATAAACCTCTTGGAGAGTGATATATACAGTTGATTTTACATTGTAGATAATGTATCAATTGTATTGTTTACGTGTAGACTACACCTTTACAACCCTAAACCATACAAAGTAAACTTTAATACCTAATAATATTAATAGTCAAAAGAGCTAATGGCAAAGTCATCAGTTACAAATACAGTTCACTGGACAGGAGCTATGGCTAAGTGGTATTAGTAAACATCAGGATCCCATTGCTCAAAGAAGGAGCCACCATCCCGGAGGTGCAGGGCCGAGCGATTCGGTCTCCGAGCTGGATAGCTTACAAAAAGAAGGACCCCCAGCTCCCTGCAGCTGTGCAACCAATGCAAAATACGGAAAAAAAACAAAAATATTGATAGACCGAATAATATATATACACACACACACACGCATATATCCCTTTTTCTTTTTTCTTTCTTTTTCTCCTTTTCTCTTTTAGACGATGTGTGCTCTACTGCTCAGTGCCACTCCGGGCATACTAGCAATATTCTGTTGAGCTGTGGAAATGTTTGAGAGAGAGGAGTGGAAGTAGGTTTCTACCGCAGAGGATGTCCAGCACCCCATTCTTTTAATCTTATGTTGATTTATGTTAACTTTGGCTGCGGAGGTAGCTGCGCCTATACGAAAAGAATGGGGAGTGTAAAACTGAGATGGCAAAATCCGAAATGGCATTAGCAACAGGTTGAATGAGTTCTTTAATGTCCTTGAGAATTTCCTGATGTAGATCGTAGAGCGGATCTTGGATGGATGGTGGCTGAGGAGCTGGAGCAATTGAGGCTGCTGGTTGATGGGGCAGCTTGCTGTAAGGATGCAGGGGGGCGTGGATTCTTGAAACTGAGGAGGAAAGATAGGTTCGGTTGAAATGCTGTTGCAGTATAGAAAAAATATTGGATTTGCGGTCGCTCTCCGCTAGAATCGGAATACCTCTTTTAAAAAGAGTTTTCAGGAGTCTATCGACTGACCAGTCTTTAAAATACAGCCGAGCTGGAGAGGATTCCCGAGGTTGACGCCGCTTGCTTCTCCGTGGCTGGGCTGCAGAAGATCGGTTAGCAGCGGCTGGAGCGGTGGATGATACAGCTGGAGGATCCGAGTAGAGAGGTATAGGTCCGGGGGTGGAAAGCTGGGGAGAAACCCTTGATCTTTCAGATGGAACGCGGACAGAAGTGACAGACGTACTAGCCTCTGGAATAAACTCTTCTTCCAAGTCTTCTGACTCCAATGATAGGAGTCTTACTGAGAGTGTACACAGACACAGGATGGGGAGTGCTCAGGGTTTATATATGATTGGAAATTGAATTGGCGTGAACTGAGAAAGGAGGTGGAGCCCTACCTCCTGTCCCCTAAACCCCACATAAAGGTTAACATTACAAGCAGGTAACAGCTTGAGACTTTACATTTCAAGTCTGTTGTTCATTCCAAAAAATAAAGAACAAAAATATATATCTCTACTTTCCTGATGTTTAATATGATGTACACTTATTTGCTGATAATCATCAGATACACATTTTTTAAAGGTGAACTATGATTGATTTACATCCATATAATAATATTAATATATTATTATTCATTACTCTTGTCAGTTTTCAATGAAATGAGTTAGAGGCAGAAATAGGCCACTTTTTACATTTTCTATTTTGTAAAGTATATATATATATATATATATATATATATATATATATATATATATATATATATAATTTACAAAATATAGTTTTGTTTTGTTTTTTTGTTTTATTTTTTTTTGGGGGGGGGGGGGGGGGGCACTTTCATTTTCATGTTGAGATAGATATGCCTTACTTTGTCTGTTTTTGAATTTCCTCGGCCATTTCACCTGGAGAGTGGAATTCTTTCCAGGCCTTCAACACCTTATTTCCTGTGATTAACCAGCCTGCTGCTTTCCAAAATGATTCACATACTCTGCAGCCAGTGACAGGCTTTAACACTGAAGACCCCATAGCTGAGGTGAAATGGTCTCGCGACAACCCGAAAGTAAGTATGTTGAAACTGTGAGCTTTCTTTAACCTTTCTTTAAATGGTTATGTATTTCTGATACTGCAGCACAACACCTGAATAAATGTTCACCATGCTTTTCAACTATAGGAGGCTTATTTATCCCCTGACACAACCACTGAAGTTTATGAGTTTCCCTCTCAAAATGAAACAGTATATAAAAACCAGGATATGGCATTGTGTATTGTTCATCGGGATTTGGTATGTGGAAAGGTGAAGGGACACCAACACCTTTGAAAATGTTTGACTTAAAAGGAAATGGCAAGAATGGAAATACAGTTCTTGTGACTTTTGCAGAGAAACTTGGGGTTGACCACAAAAGTTGCACATAAGAATAGCACTTTTTACTTCACATCATTTTTAGCACATAAGAAACTGCAAATGCTATATAAGATCTTGAGTCTTATCAAGTACAAAAAGACCTGACTGGAACAACATCTTACAGGGCTTACAGAGAGGCCATATCATCCTTTTGAAAAAACATCTTGATAATCTGAATATTATCCCTGGACCCCTGCTTTTTGTAGTGTTGTCCTGCCCTCTACTGCTTTCGTAAAGAATGCTTGAAAATAGTGATATGTTTTTTTTTTTGTTTCAGTGTGTAAACTACAAAAATGCTGTAATTTCTCACTTCTCCAGCGAGTTCAAGGTCATAGCCCTGCTATTTCCAGCTCATCATCTCTTTCACCCATGTAGCAAAATGACAAGGTAACATGATTCGGGGTCAGCTGTATTACAGGAACACTTACATAAAGCGGGAAAGTGGAAATCAATCCTGACTGACAGTGTCTTCAGGATAATCAGACCTACTGTCATCTGCCCCCCTCCCCCACAATGAATCAAACGTGTAGAAGGTCTGTCGTTTCTTGTTAGCAGAATCGTTTTTACTCCTGGCAAGGTAAACAAACCTTTCACTGGGCTTACTATTGACCATATTATTAGCTAACCCCCACCAATCACTGTTGGATTTCTATGAAACAAAACGAATTAAGCACCCATCCTTCTCACATGTGCTTCTGCATGACATTCCAGCACTATATACTATAGTTTATAGATTATTTTAACCAAATCTTCAGTGAACATAACATAGGCCAAAACAATTTGGAGGAAGGAACACGTAAAGTATTGTTCTGAGCCTTTGCCTTATTTTTTTTTTCAAAATACAGTCCAACACTAACTCACTGCTATATAATTATTAATTACATTTCTTGATGTGTTAACTTAAAAAATATATATATATATAGTTGTAGTCAAAAGTTTACACACCCCAAAGGAAATTTATAATCTTTAGACATTTCTTGAAAACAAAGAAATTTAGGAAAAATCTTTTGTAGGAAATGTTTTGCTTTCGTGGATGAGGAAAAAAAACAATTATTTATTTCAGCAATTTTTTTGCAAAAATCAAAAAATGCTAATTCAAAAGTATTCATACCGGTTGTTGCTATGATAGTATTGTCTACAAGGTGCTAGAAATTTCAATATGTTTATGCAGAAGCAAATTCTAGAAAATGCTGGATTGTAGGTGAACATTCTTACAGAGTATAAAAGGGTTAGGCATAGGATGATTGCTGTCATTACCAATAAGTCAATATGGGAAACTATCCGAAGACCTTAGGCAGAAAATTATTTATTGTCATAAAGCTGGAGAAGGATACAAGAAGATTTCCAAGCATTTGAGTATCCCAATTTCAACTATTGTTTCCATTAAGTACAAGTTCAAGAAGTACAAGACTTATGGTACTGTCACAATGGTCCCTCAGTCGGGAAGAAAGAAGGTTCTTTCACCAAGAACAAGTAGATGAATTGTGAGAAAGGTTAATTAGAATCCGAGATTGACTGCCAAAGACATTCAAAGTGAATTGGCTGCAAGTGGGACTGAGGTTTCCATTTCAACCATAGGTCGAGTATGGCATGGTGAAGGTCTCAATGGTCACAGGTCAAGGAAAAAGCCACTCTTAGGAAAATGTCACAAGGACAATCGCTTAAAGTTTGCAAAACAGCATTTGAATGATGGATGAGTTCTGGTCAAAGGTTTTGTGGAGTGATGAAACAAAAATCGAGCTGTTTGGTCATGCTGATAGTCATTACGTTTGGAGAAAATACATGGTATACATGGTAAAATGGATTCCATAGCATACCAATAGATACTGGCCAATCATCTGAAACCCTCCGCTACAAAACCTGGTTTAAAGTGCAACACGACAACACTCCAAAGCACATATTAAAATATTTTTCAGAATGGTTAAAGAATAAAATCAAGGCTCTGGAATGGCCTAGTCAAAGTCCTGATCTAAATCCGATTGAGAATCTTTGGTATGAGTTGAAGAAGGCTAAACACAAGAGAAGACCTCGGAATTTGAATGAACTGGAACAATTTTGCATTGAAGAATGGTAAAAAAGCACTAAAGAATCATGCCAAAAGCTCATTGACAAATATCCTAATCGTTTAAAAGAGGTTATTTTTCTTGTCAGAATGTCAATGAAAAAGCCTTCTAAACTTCACAACAGATTCAATATAAACAGATTAACTGTTAATATCAGGGTTGTGTGTGTTTTTTATTTTATTATATTTTAGTGAGAATTGTGACTTTCTGTAAGTTCTTGACTTTACAGTTACAATATTAAAATGTCAGACTTCAATCATGTTCTCATGTTTGTCTTTATTTTTGTATTTATTTTTTAATACTATATAGTAACATTCAGCACGAAACTGCAAGCACATTACTGACATTTGAGTAAAACATTCCCCACTTCAAAAACAAATAAGTTATAGGTTGGTGTGCAGACAAAATCTAAATCTCCCTCCACTTTGATATTTCTTTAAAAAAAAAAAGAATACCTATAAAATGTAATTCATTTTATAAGAAATAATAAAAAAAAAGGTAAAATTACTTAATTATTACTTTTTTAGAAGTACATTTCCAGTAATATTCCTCATTTTAGCACACCAGTTTAGGATTATAATTACCCCTATACTTCTGTGGCAAAACAATGCCTGAATTGGCATCCATTTGAATTTATCACAGGTCATTGAGCATTCTAGTTAATTACTGCATGAGTAGCCTGTTTTTCTCCCCTCTGGAAACACATTTCTAATGGAAGACGAGGAATGACAAATGTGTCATCTATATAATTAGCTAGGAAGCAACACATAAAACATTAAACATGCTTTGTGCCGACGACAATCAAAACATTTCATTTGTTGTCAATTATTCATCACTTTGTAGGTTCTGAAGGGGTTGTTAATATGGAAATCAGTCTAGATGCTAACAAGGTTATAGTTTCTGATTTCAAATGGAAATCATTTAAATACATTAAAAGGCAGATTTATTTAATTTTTATCATGACATTTTAAACTTCATATTTTACAACAAATGCTATCTTTTTTACTTCAGTAATGACAGATACAGCAATCTTTGATTTAAAACAAAAAATGCTGCATCTACCTTTTGATAAAGATAATATAAGTAAATACTGTATATTGCACAAATCTTTAAACTAATGGCTTTTCAAAGTTTGATGTGTCCAGAATACTTTTAATAGAAGGGATGTTAAAAAGTTGTAGATGAGTTACTGACACTCTGTAAATATATAACATTTTGATGTAGCTCAAAGAGGTATTTTTAAATCTTCATTGAGGTGTTTATGCAGTTGAAGATGCCCATAAATCCACCTCTTTACTGTATAACTATGGAAGTACTTAAGCACTTATTCAGATGTATTGGCATATACAGTTAATAATAGCCAGCAAACAGTATTCAGGGCTTACCAATATTTATTTTACATGTATTTAACACAGACTGAGTTTGATCAGTTGTGTACACAAGACAATGCTTTTTTGTTACAATAGAAAAAGAAAACAGAATACGTGATGCCTTTCCAAGGGAAATCTGTTATAGGAGGCTGAAGAGGGAAAGGGAAGCTGGAATGGGGGGACTGTGTTTTAGATTACAGTTTCCCTTTTTTTATTTTACTTGGATGATGGTAGAACCACAAAACTCAAATTCATTCTAGTTTCATTGGAAATCCTGCTTGCTACTAATTATTACACCTTTTACAGCTGTCAAATTGTAAAGAAGTGAGCCAAAAAGTGAGCTTTTTAAAGTAATTAAAACTGATGCACGGGGCTCTCAATCTAAAATGCCAACAGGAACCTTAGCTAGCCAATACCCACAGTAGTGGAAGCTGATAGTCTGTATGCTTCCAAAAGCATATTCAAAAAGAAGCATTATGGTTAAAATAGACTTCCTAATCAACAGTATTCAAATATCAATCTCTAAATGGAGTTGACAGCATGGTTTGGCTATAGATTTTAAATGCAATTGATTTTTTAAATGTTATTTTAATGACAAAAAAACAACCAATACAGGCAATTACCTTTCTGATAACTGCCATGTCTGATCAATCTTGCCAGGCTCAATGTCACATTTACAGAATATCAAGGCTCACTAGAGGACAGTGTGCAAACAAAGCCTCCAACTTCACTCTTGGCTTGAATTGAAATTAATAGGGTCAAAACCTGTGATCATTAAGATATGGTAAAGAAAACATTTCTCTAACTTTTTTCTTCTAAAATGATGTCCATCAACAAGCAGGAAATCAGCAAACGGATGGAGTTGAAAGTGGAGTATAGCAGGTTATCCACCATAGAGCAACGAAACTCAGCAGGCACAATAACTGGAGACTATGGGAAAGAGGCTATTACAGTTTAGACCTGTCATCCAAGGAGGTGCTCTAGAACGACACTTTGGTTTGATTTTCAAAGAACAGTAGCCTACAGGGTGGTATAGGCTTCTACAAAATAAAAAGTATAAATTCAAAGAAACAGCTAAAATTATGTTTGTGTGTGTGTGTGTGTCTTTAAATGTACTTATTGATTTTATTTGCTATACAGTATTAATTTGTTCTTTCAAGTCCACAAGCCCTGATCTATGAAATGAGAATACTATAAAGTGATATGCAGAGTGGAACAACCCATTTCCTTTTAATATGAGTCACAGGTAGACTGCTCTGAGCGGAATTGTTTTTCTTTTAAAGCCAGGTGCAAAATAAATGGGCTGATTGTATCAACAATAAAACAAATATCTTTCAACTTTTCTAATAGAAAGGCAGCAAACAATGTATTTTAAACAAAAAATGTGTTTGTGCATTTTTTTTTTTTTTTATGTTTACTGTATTGATACTTTCATTTAGTAGTCTGGTAGTAAAAGGTAGTTAAAGCAAATTTAAGCTAAACTTGGTCCTGTCTGCCGTTACACCAGTGTAAAAGTATTGGGAACCAGTATCTGCATGTACTAATGCACAGAGCAAATGGAATTTACCGTAATGTGCTGTAAATGTGGAAGCAAGTTATTGTTTACTGAGCTGCGAGTTCTAGACTAGTTGCCTATTGTGAAATCACCGAATACAACTTCAGGAGTAAAGGCATCATCGTGTGTAAAAATGGTATAGGCACAAGACATTGCCATGTTCTTCTAATACACTTTATATGCCGTAGCCAACCAATAAACTAAACTCCTTAAAGCAGGTAACATTGATAAGAAAAACTGTCTCAAAATTATTTGCCAAAAAATTACAAATGGTAATTCTGTCCCATTTACCAGCTGGGTATGGAAATGCTCATTACTTTATAAGAGGGTTAATCCATTTAGCTTTCGCATATTGATATGCCAATTATGTCTAATTGCAGAAGAGGCATCAGTCAAGGTAATAGTGCATAAACACATGCAAGAACATTAAGAACATCCCAACATGTAATAAAGTAGGTGTTAATTGGTAGCAGGGTATTGAGGTGTATAATTCTGGGAGAGATGGATCACTTGCAGTGTCTCTAAATAATTCCATTTGCAACCACACACTGTGATGTTTTCAAGCTTGTCCAAAAAAATAACCCCCAAACAAAACAACACACATTTAATATAGAACAGAGCTGCACTTTCAAAAACTGCAAAAGTTATAACTGACTAAAACATTTAGCAGTCACCAATTGTTTTATTTTTCTAATATACGCAAGAATATATTTTAAATTCTTACGTTAAGTAACAAAAAGTAAAAAAAAAAACAACACTTTTTTTTGATTGAAAGATTGTGATTCAAAGTTTCCTGTTTTCTGATAAAGAGAAAATCTAAATAATCTTTAAAAACAACATTTTACAGTTTTTGATAACCACTTCCTATTATCACTGTGAATACGTGTTTGCAAATATTAATAATAATAATAATAATAATAATAATAATAATAATAATAATAATAATAATAATAATAATAAATCACTTGTGCAGTCTATGAGGTAATTTCCAGTGATTTACAAGATTATTGAAGGCATGTGCTAATGTAACTGCATGGTACATTGTGCATAACTTAATTGTCCGTATTTCATTACAATTGCACCTCTACCTGATTTGAAAAAGATACTAAATATTCTTGTTTTATATAGACAAACATACTTACATTTACAGGTCAAAGTTAGCTTTTTGAACATGAACACATTTCCAACTAAATCAAATACATTGTGTAATGCAGTATGAAAGTATTTAAAACTGACTCTTCATGTATGTTCTTTGAAGTTCAGTTCAGACCAAACTTTTAGCCCTACTTTAAATAGAACGTTTGTGTAAAAGGTGATAAGTCTACTGTTATAATTCAATCATGTATTATTATTATTACAGTAAACCATTACTTACTGATTTTAGATTTATTTTTTTACTTTTCTGTATAATCTGACATTGGCCATGAAAATGTATTTGACTGGGTCCTGTTTTTTTTTTTTTTTAATGATTCATTGAAAAAAGATGTGTGATGATACTTACAGCTTTAGCAGGGTGTCCAGGATCGGTCACGACCATAGACTTGGTTTGGCTCAGTCTGTCAGAGTTAGCTGTGATACTCTTAATCCTCATTTGAACTGCCCCAGGGTTTTGACGAGGGGAGCTTAGTTTGTTTGAAACACTTTGAACATCCATTGTACTTTCCTGAAAAATTAAGAAAAAAATAAGTGTTTTACTATGAGTAAGTACGTTACTTATATCCTTCATTTACCTTTACCTAAACTGTTTATCAGACAGGTAATAATCAACAGTGACAGAATGTATACACAGATCTACAATTACTATTTGGCCTTGTGCAGTATAACGCATAAGATCGATCAATGAATAATGAATAAATGAGTAAATACATAGTAGAAATAGCACTGTGTGTTTTTGAGATATGACAAGTCGTCGTTTTCTACACATTCTATTAATGACTATACAATGCAATCTTGTGGGGAACTCCCAAGACCTGCTGGTATTTTTCGCCCTGGAAGTTCACAAAAGCACCAGTAGAGGGTGTACAAGCTTCAGGTTCTTAAGAGCATTGCATTCCATGTGCTGCATTGTATTTCTTACAATTTAAACAGTTTACATGCTGTAACTGTTCTGACTGTTAATGTGATACTTGTTTCCATATTGTTAAAGGAATACAGAAAACATATTTTAAACTTTAACCCTCAACTGACAGACTGCGGCTCCTCGTGGATTCAGAAATACTGTCTTCTTGATTCTCCTCTTCCTGGTTTGTGGTTGATGCTGACTTGTGGTGTTTTCAGATTTGCAACCCTATCACTCCTTTTGTCTGGTCCCTCAGTTAACGTTAAAATGAATAGCTTAGGTTCATGAGGTTACTTTATTGTGTCATAGGAGGACTGTTCTGTTCTGTTTTATACCTTTAGTATAACTCATTTACTGTAGCTGTATACAAATGTGTGGCGCAAAGTGAATAAACTAAACTAAACTAAAATATTGCAGCAAACACAATTTAAAAGTGTTTTTAAAGTTCTGAATTCATAGGCATCTGTTTGTGGGTGTGTGTGGGTGTGTATGTGTGTGTGTGTGTGTGTGTGTATGTTTCTATGATACTGTTGCTAAGTTACTTTGATCAACCTATACCCTGCTGAGATAAGTCACTGCTGGATTGTATTATAGTGTTTTACAGCACCAGGGAATCCACTGGGCATGCACAAACCAGCATTGTTTAGGTGGTAATCCCAGGATAGGTGGTTCAGACAATCCAGGGGGGTTCCCTGTGCTGTAAAATGCTCTAATACAATCTATCCTGGCAGGGTATGTACAGGTTGATGAAATCATCCCCTAAAGCCCTCCACACACAGTGTGTTAAGTGAGTGGATTCTCTTCGTTCGAATAGTGAGTCACACCATACATCACACTAATTTCCTTTTTCACATAAAAGGCATGCATTTTTGCTTCCTGAAGGGTCTGTTTGCAAAACAACTGAGGTGAGCAAACAAAAAGAAAAAAATAAAGAAGAACAATTCATTTCCAAATTTGCTTTGCTTCATTTATTGCCTGCTCTGCAGGACACACTGAGGCTGACAGGTTGTCAGTTATCAAGCAATCCAGTTAATTGGAACACTCTGCCACCTTCAAGAAGATCCCTAGGCAACTTCTGCTCTTTGCCTTTACATCATTTGCACATTTTAAAACTGCTTGTTAAATGATTTAAAATGTTTTTATTGAATCTGATGTATTTGAAAGTTACCCAATTAAAAGTAAAAACCTGAATATTGACTCCTACTGTGTCAAGGTATGATTCTCTCTGAGAGGATGGATTCAAATCCTAAGATTTTTTTTCCAACGTATTGTTCACAGAGGTAAAAAACATTTCAAAACCCAAGTTAAAGGGATCAACCATACATAGAAGTGATATCTAGAAAAGGGGGCCAAGTTATAAAAAATTGAGTTATAAGTTATAAATAAATAAATAGGGAGGCAATGTCCTTTATTATTTATTATAATGTGGTTTGCAGACTTAAGTTATAATTCAATTTTGTGCAAACTACCTGAGGAAATACCTGTATTCTGTATTACTAATATTTTCTAGTTTGTTTTTTGATGTCGAATTGGAAACAAAAGTCTAAGCTTCCCCAAAGAATAGGATTGAAAAATGACTTGTTCACATTCTTTAAAATATTAAGTTAGACGCATGCTATAATATGGAAATAATGCAAAATAAAATAAACAAAAATTGTATTATTATTTTTTTGTTTTGGTTTTTACAGATATACTGTACGAAGTTGAACTGAAGTTCTCACCTTTATTTCTCTATTTGGCTGCACAATTCGAGGTGGTTTCCAAGTCTTCTCTTTAGTGATTGAATGCACAAAAAACTTCCTTCCTGTTGTTTCATCCAGGTAAACCTCCCACAGCTCCAGAACCTGGACTGGGACTCCAGTCGGACTTGGAGGCTCCAGTTTTAGGTCCTCTTTAAAATAATTCAGCACACTTTACAGGTTTTTTATTCTCTTTCATAGGACAGCGGCTAGGTAAATCTGTCAAATTAGAAATGTTATGGTCAGAAGCCACAGTGTAAACTGTATGATGTACAGCTTGTTGTACAACAAATATGGAACACCTTTACTGTCTTGCAAAAATACAATTAATAAGAGTATAGACTTTTCAGCTATTATTGTTTGTTTAGCTTTATTCTCTCAGAAAAAGAGGAAAACAACCAATGTAACCTTCTGCTTAGTTATAATATTCTACACATGTATGTTATATTGCTGTAGAAAAAGTAGGTCCATCCTTAATTACCAAACAACTAATTTAATACAAATAATTTGTTTGGGGAATTATATGCAGTGTTAGCATTAAATAATTGTAAACAGTTATTATAATTTTTTTGTCAATTTGGTACTTTTTTAAAACGTCTACAATTAAAAATGAACCGAAGGGTATATCTAAAAAATGTAATGTGAAATGTAAAAACATATACATATTTATTTTTGGGTATAAATTAACTGCTACAGCAAGAGGTAGATCCAGATAGTCGGTCATGTCCAACAAAAGCTATAACAAATGTCGCTGTGTTATACAAGCCTACCGGTAAGGCCTGCCCTGATTCAATGCTTGAGAGCAGCTTGTGACTTATAGTATTGGGCATAATAAGGACAGGTCAGGCCATTTCAAATTACAAACATCATTTCTGCAAGTTGGATGTCCTTTTTTTATAGTTTACAGCTAATTTGTCCTGTCACACCCTGAGCAACCTGGACAGTACAAGGTGCCATGTTTATACAGAACACAGATTGCAATTTAAGTGATTATTTTGTGTTTTTTAAAAAAAAGAAAGCTAAAGGGAACCAGAAGGTGTGGGAATGTAGAATCAAGTCAATCTATCACAAACATGGTAAATACTTGAGAAGCCAGATTGGAGGGAACTAGGGCCTGGTAGATGCCCGTGTTGGGAAGGGAAGTGACTGTGCTGTACAGGCAAGGCCAACTACGACGGTAATGCCCCACCAATCTTTAAATCTTTCATTTACAGATTTATTTACTTTTTCAATGTTTTACATTTGTTTCAGATAGACTGTGAGCATCAGTCATCCACAATTGAGTGCTCAATCATAAATTCTAAGGTAAAATTTAAGCAAACCATTTTGACTGAACATGTAACGGACCAAAAATAAAGACATTTGATGTTACTCTGGTTGAAATAATAATGGTCTGCAACCAATCAATAAATGTAGGCCCTGAACCATAAATGCTAATTTATATACAGTAAATGTTTACATCTTTAGTACAGCCACTTAAAATATTTTTTTGAAATATATTGTTACCCGTTAAAACAACCGAATTATAAACAGAACACACGGCAGACACCTTTTCCTGAGTGTTGTAACTTTCTCTGAATTGGGAACTGTAAGTTTAAAAAGTATTGTTTAATTAAATTGAAATTTAAAAGAACAGACATTTTAATACACTATCGGGGCCCAAAACTCTACCATGTTATAAATGGCTGAAGTTTTTAAAAGCTGCTTTGGCATAAACATTAAGAGTTATATTGAGGTTTCTTACCTAGCACCCGTCCGTTGTCTTCTTGTCTGTTATACTGCCATGAATTTGAAGAAAAAGACAGGTTCCTCTAAATCAAGGAAGTGTGTGAAGCATCACGTGCATAAAACCCTGTAGTCTCACAAAGCATACTCTCATGATAAATGCAAGTTAAAACCACTTCCTGGAAGCTGTGTATGTTTATACCACAGAATTATATGTACAGAAACTTTCTTAGTATGGGTTACACTGCAATCAATGCAAACAAATGCAACGCAAATCTTTAATGAAGAGTTTTACATTTGATTTTATTTTGAAAAATGTTGGTCTAAACATGCGGATAACTATCCCTCTTTCTCAGTTGCCTACTTCTCCTTTGTAGCTCTTATCAGCAACTACACATTTCAACATACAGACCTTGCACAAATACACAACAGCTTTTTTGTTGCATTACAACAGTAAAAAGTATTTCTGTTAAAAAAAAAACATTTATCCTATGTTTGTCTCAAGGGATATCATTATTAAAGTAACATTAAAAACAGCAGAATATAAAATGTTGATCAGGGCCATAGCCGGCCATCTAAATTCCTTATTGTCATAACATTTTGACACTCGCTCACACCATCTTTGTTTTTAAAAATGACTGCGCAAAAAGCATGCAAGTTAAGTAATGAAAGCACTTCAAGCAGTGGCATGGCAGATTTGCCGTGACAGCGGCGCCAGACTTTCCATGATGAGGTGGAAGGGGGGGCAGAACAAAAAATTGAGGGGGCTACACCCCTCTTTGTGCAGACATGCATAAAATACATTCAAATAATTTTCAGTATCAGAAGTGGACCAGGTTGAACAGCAAACATTTAAACAGCAACCTTAGGAAAGATAGAAGTTACAGGAGAGGAGTCATTATCTGAAGAAGTGAAATAATAATAGTAAACTGTAAAAAAAATATTCAGCGTTAGCTTATGGAGTGTACTGACGCGAATGGGAATGAATGTGCATACCGAGTGTGTGACTAAAGTTTATTGATTGAAGGCAGCTTACATACAGAGTGTTGTAAACAAGGTGGGAGAAGGGTTATTACCAGATAAAGTGTAGTGATCATTTGTTCCTGTATTATGGCGTGTTGTCAATAGATATCACTTGTTAAGGGACACACATACCCTGTAGATAGCAGTGACCTTTAAACCATGCGTATCTGCATGCGTATTTGTAATGAAGGGCAACTACTTTTACAAAAACCTGCCTACTTCTTCCCAAAAGAAACCATAATAAAAAATTAAAACATTAAAAACCATGGCTCCAAGACTGAATTTAGTTCTGTGCAGCTGGATGTCTTTGAGATCGGTGCAGTCTGTGTCTTTTGTGTCTAGTTTTAATGGTCTTTTTTATTTTTTAGTAACTTAACTAGTAGTTTTCTAATATATTAAATATTTCCTTTTTAGGGGATAGTAAATATAACTTGAATATTATTATTATATTTAGAATTGTTGTTTTTCCCTGACGTTTTCTTCTCCTTTAAGAATTTGATTGACCCCTGCTAGCCATTTAGTAGTAAAATTAGTTTCATGTACGTGTTTTGGTGCATGCAGAATGGGTGCAACATTTTAATAAGCGATTAATCAATAATTTAAAACAGAATGAATGCAGAACACAGTTTATTACAATCACTATTCATAATTGTGTTAACATTTTTTTTTAAGTAATGCATGTTTACTAAACAGTGTATTTTGCTTCTCCAGAAGAGGAAGAAAAACAAGAACACGTTTTGATATCTTATTCCTTTTACTGTATTTAGCATCATTATAGATAATTATTAAATTGGTACAAAGATACATTACTATAAGAATATACAGTTTTATACATGAGTCCATCCTTGAATTGTTATGCTTGTTCTTTCTGGCTTGCTGTGAGCACAGACCCCAGAATGTTGATAAAACGGTACACATCACTGAATGAATTGTACAGTGGCACTGGTGCAATGCGTAGCACATTTGGTTCCCGCATGTCGCACTGAAAAAGAATGGGTGAAAGTCTATTAAAGCAGGTTTTCCACAAATTCTACTGTGACTTTCATTACAAAACCATTATGCATACACAAATTAAATAGCAGTGGCTCAAACACTCTATCATTTTAAACTGGGACACTAATAAAACTGTCAAAAGGTACACAAATGTTTTTTTATGCAGGACCTTTACTTGGTACTTACAACTGTCTCAATAAATTACAAATTTCTAACAAATGATGGTTACATTATTATAGCATGTACTACCATGTTCACATTTCCCCAACTGACATTATACAAGATGTTGAAATTAACATTCTACTTACTGCTACTCCTCTCTTCTCAAGTTCTTTATAAACTGTTTTGATTGGTACCGAAAAGGCTAGGGAAAGTTGGCAGCCACGTTCCTCCACGTTTGAAGGTGTAATGATTTTCACATACGGTTTCTGTGGATCTGATTCGTCCTTTGTGTAGCACTGCTTAATAAGGCACTCCAAATAACCAGTAAGGAGAACAGATTTCTTTCTTAGTGCCTTCATACTAGTTTGGTTGAAGATCTAACCAAGGAAAAAATATATCTGTAATGGCTTAACAGAAAAGAGGCAGAATCAAATGGATTTCTATGCATGACAGAACACAGAGCACAACAACTACAGAGATTATGCAATCAGAAATGCTAAGTTGAGCTTCTGTGCAGGTTGTGATGGTGTTTTTGTGATGTGGACCAATGAGCCTGAGATTCAAACCAGGTTCCATAAGAACATCTTTAACCAGTGCATGCACATTCAGAGGGAGGGTCCTTATAATTCAGATTATAGCCAAATGCAATTTGCAATGTCTACAGGAGGCTAGGAGTGTATGATAAACGTTTGGTGAAGGTGCAAGATGCAAAACCAAGGCAGTTCACCATTTGGAGTACTGACAGACATTTCCAGCGCATAAGGGTTCCCATTTTGGGGATGAGGACCCTAAAAAGCACTATAAGTTCAATGACGTGAAAATAAAAATTTGCCTGTTGAATTTTTGGATTAAAAGATATACAAATACATGTATTGGTATGTACAGCACACAGTATACAATACCTTCTTACCTCTAAGGAAGCCTGCAGGGCACAGACCAATAAAATCGAAGGATTTGATATCCGATATCCATTTATTCCAGGGCTTAACTGAAGTTCTAGGAGATTAATGAGACAGGTTAAACATAACTGTCTACTGCAGCATGGTATCATCAATTTACATTACATTCTATTGAATGTTACAAGAACCTGGATATTATGTAAAAATAATATTTGAATGACCACAAGGGGTCAGTGCAAGCTTACTGATGAAAACATGCTAATACTATAATGATGTGGCTGGTACTCTGAAGTAAATAAGGTTCACAAGGCTTTGGATGAAATACACTTTGTACACACTTGTGTTATTATTTTATTTATGTATTTACTTTTTTATTTCAATATACAATTTATTCTAGTTAGTTGGAGAAAAAAAAAATTCTTATCATTCCTGAGTTTGTGTTGAAATAACTTAAGTCAGCGGGGAAATAAATACATAAAGAAATAAATAAATAAATGTTTATTTTGCTTTCCTGACCAAAACACTGATAGCATCTGTTAGCCCTACAGATGGGAGACTGGCTAGGAGCTGATATGTAACCCACAGTGTCTGTAACTGCACATTACATAATTAATCTCTAGAAAGTCCCCTCTGGCCCCTGCAGTTTGATTTTGTCTGGGTGAGCAGCTGCCAAAATAAAATAGTCTCCAATGTAACGTGTTCCAAGGGCATCTGGACTTAGGGCATGTAGTCTATTCCTTCACCTTTTCTACCTCAGTAAACATGTATTGATGCTGCTGCCTGAGGTTGCTGAATCAGGGCAGCTAAGGGACGTCAAAATCAAGACAAGGTTTGGTTATGCCAATAATTTTATAATATTCCCAATGCTTTAAATGATGCAGTGCTCAATGATGTACAAATACAGCAGCAGTACAGTATGTACCTGGAAACCTGATGTAACCAGCTGCCAGCAAGGCTGAGCATTTGTGGTTGCTTACTCTGGGTGCCTTTCTTGTACTGTACCCAATTCTGACTGTGCCTTATCTCACTGATTTATTTACCATAATAAATATTTTTTATGAGGCACAAGCATTCTCTTTAACATTGCTGTATCTAGAGGACTATTAAAACACGTACTGTTATCCATAAGAAATCGAGTTTTCATTTCATGACCCCACCAGCCAATCAACCTGCAAATTTAAAAAAAGACTTAATGGTAAGTGAAAAACTTATTTTTTCTTTTTTTTTTTTTAAATTGAGTAAATCGGCAATTGATTTTACCCCATTTCTCTCCCAATTTGAAACGCCTTTACCGGATGCGCCACTCGGGAGCCCATGAAAAACATTTTGACCTTTATCTATTACAGTATTTGTAAAGAAACAGTTACACGTAATGGAAATATAATGTTGATCTCTGGGATCTATTGTCTGTACAAGAGTAACCATCAAGGACATATCAGAAGTGTTCTTTGAAAATGTCAGAGAACAAAACACAGAAATGTAGTCTAGAATAAAATCTTTTTTCATTCAGTTATGTATTCTCCAAAATTATATTTTTAACATACTCATAACATAAGAAAATACACTAACAAAATAATCTATAAAAAAGCTGATTTTAGCAAGTGTAAAATTTGCAGTATTAGATACTTACACAGGCTGAACAGTGTTAGCATGTTTTTCATGAATAAACGCTCCAGCGAGAGAACCTGCTCCAGAATTCATATACTGGAATAAAAATGTAGAGTTCCATTTTAAAATCATGTTCTCCAAAATAACACCCTTGCACTTGTGTAATGGCTTGAAAGGTATATCCTTGTTGGAATAGTCTGGAGTAACTGGATTTTACAACTCCAGCAATGTGTTTCAGAAATACTGGATAATTCATTTCCTATGTTCCTGAAATTGTAGGCACTGGTTACATGGTATTGGTGGAATGTATAACATTATTATTATTATTATTATTATTATTATTATTATTACAAATTCCCTTCATTGTGGGACATCAATGGCCTACCTTGTATGTACACCAGCAGGCAAAGTCAACTTCCCAGTCATGTAGGTACAGTTCTGCATTGCCAACAGCATGAGCCAAGTCAAATCCAACAAAACAACCCTAGAACAAAACCTATATGAGACATGTTTGTAAAAATACAGTTTTTTTTCTTTTTTTATCAGACTACTGAGTGAGAGGCATCCACCTGTACACACATACAAATAAAACAAATACAGTATTACAAGTCAGCTATAACGTCAGAGGGCAGCTTTGCAATTCCACTGTGTAAATAAGTTCTGGCATTGAAAATGTAAAAAGCCAAAAACATAATGCAAATGTATACAAATGAATGAATACTGTTAATATTAAACAGCTGAGCACAATGTAATATGCACTAATACCACATACAGTACACAGGTAAGTACTTTTAGGATAATTAAACTAATTTAGATTAACTTCAGTACAACCCACAAGGTGGCAGTAAGGACTGTTTGCATATTTTTTTTTCTCTTCATTTTAAACTCACTGGTACAGTTAACACCATGGTTTTTTTTTTTCTTTTTTTTATATTTTTAAGGAACATAATTAAAGTAGTTTTAACTCCAATTTACAAGGAATTAACAACAAAATAAAAAATGTAAACACACAGACATTGAGACAGAAAGCAGTTCTTGTTCATGACTGACAAACAGGACTTTCTAGGTCAAAGGTCACTGCTAGAAAAGGGGTTATTTACAGCGTAATCCTATTCAGAATTTACTTCAACTTACAAGGTTAAACCCATTCCTAACTGAGTGTATGTTTACCAAATACACAATGAAGGGCAATTATTTTCCCAAGAAGTAGTTTTACCTGTTTTATTTTAGTTTAACTTTATATTAAGTTGATATGAAAAACATGCAACCTTGTAGACAGCCAGGGTACCAATTGACTTTTTTTTTTCTTTTTAATTGTGCACAGCAATATAATGAATAGTAATTGCATTAAAATTAAAATATACATTGGTTATTTTAGGACATTTTTTAAGCCAGTTTTTAAATTTTATTTTTTATCTGAAACTACTAAAATGGGAGATATAAACTATACCTTTTTATGGCCCGCCTTTGTAATTGCTGGCATATCAAAAAGCTGTCCTGTGTAGTATTGCACTCCACTAAACAGAATCACAGCGATTGAATCTCCTTCTTTCTCAATCGTAGAAATGATGTCTTCCATTCTTAATGTCTCTTCACCCTAAGAATGGTTAAAACATTATAGTGATGTTCCAAACAGTTCAAAACTAAAAGGGCTACTCAGCTTATGCCTTACGGTTATCCTAAACCGATTACTTGCAAAAGTTTGATCACTCAATATGTACAGTCATGAAAGTAACAGAAGATTAAACAAAAAAACAATGAACTCCAGGCATAAAAATAAAAAACAAAGAAATTAAAAATCCATTCCTTTTATAAGTTATTATTTTTACAGTGCAAAAGGGTCTTTATGAATTATTGGTTCATATACAAGCTTAGCTTTTTTATCTGAATAAAACAAATAATTACTGTTCATGTACATTTACAGTGCAGTTGTTATCTCCTACTGTATTCCCCTATTTTTATTCAATCTGAAATTGTTTCCAAGTCAGATAACTTCCATCTAAAACGTACCTCCCTGGGACGCATCAGCAGCATGCTTTTTTGAGGATCTTGTCCTCGAAGCTGAATTTGGGATTCTACAGCATACTACAACAAATTGCATGTGAAACAGCATTTATTATTTCTTCAGAAAGATAGTACAGGTAAGTAGTATATTTAACATTATTGTCGTTTGTAACACAGTCTAGGCAATGCTATGTTTAAAGGAACATTTTGCAATATGAAAACTAGGTTTGCTTGATACAGTATGGAACTTCACATGGCATTTTGAAAGATTGCTGACTACAATAGGCACTATCTACCTTTATAGTTATTGCACTTTTGCACAGAGGATAATTCTTGGTAATCAACGGCTGAGAACAATGCAGCTTATTACATTATTGTAATGCACATGTTTACCTCACTGAGGGATCAATTTGGCAATAATAATGAATATAATTACTCTAAAAACAATTTCACAAATATCGAGCTGGCAAGTTGTAACCGTATCTTGTACAAAATATGCAGAAAGATTGCTTAATGCCAAAGCCTGTATACAATGGAAATTCTACATTGCACACAGTATATGCCACAGCTAATCTGTGAACTGGCTGATCATTTTGTCTCCAAACTAAAAGACAGTCTCTAGACTAGTTTATATGGTAGAAATCTATTCTGACTGTTAAATGTATTGCTTACATGGTCTGAAGGGAATGCTTTGGCCTCGATAAGAATTTTATGACGACTTGAAGTTGGTTTGTAAAAGGAGAGCTGTAACAAATAAATAAATATATAATTGAGTAAACAGTTTAATATAAAGTTCTCTTGAAAATTCTGAAACAACAATGTAAAGGTTAAAATCTACATCTCACCAACAGAAGATGCAAATTCACAGTCAGCGCATTCATTAATGCTACTTCTTCCACTTTTGCTCCTGTTTGAAAACAACATTTTCAAAGGAGAAAAACAGTTTTTAGTTTTACAACACTTGAGCCAAACAATCATTATATCTCAATAATCTCTTTTTACACCCAGAGTCACTCATTGCCTTTGATGTAGGTTTTTGCAGGTTCCTAGGGACTAGATTTTGTCTGTCATACAGTATAAGAGATTCTGAGACATTTTAACCAAAATGATCATGTATGTAACAAAATTATCGGGAAACACACCATAAACTTTTAGATTGTTGTTGCTATTGTACCCTATGTGGGAGGGATCTCCTTCATGTGGCGAATTTCAGAAATTATTAATTGACTCTCGTTCAACTCATGAGCTATTATTAGTGGCAGTCAACTGTGTAATTCATGTATGCAAGAACAGATTAATTTACTAATCCCCTGTACATTTCTCATGCAATGTACAGGGCATTCTGTTTTTTAACTGTAGGATTACACCAATTTGTATAAAGCTCATAGTGTATGGATTATGTTGAAAATTATCATGTGGCACAGGGTAACATGAGTTGGTACAAGAACACAAATAGAAATATACCAGTCAGTTACAGCTCTCACAAGAGAGCCTGGTTATGACCATAAGCTTTGAGCTTAAGTTACTGGGTTTGTACCCATTCTCTGCTTGAGCATTGGATAGCCTCGCCTCGCCTCACCCTGTCAACCTCTCCAGAGCCTGCCTATGAACCGGAGGCACCCACCGGAAAGCCTGTTAAATGTGGTGTCAGAAGAGAACATGGATACCTGTAGCTTGTCGTGTGATGTGGGAAGTACAAGGAGGGACTTCAGGGTAGCAGAGTGTAGGATACAAATCTGTCCCTAATGCGTACAGTAAATGAGATAATGCATGCAAATTGAAATATTACAGATCTGGAACAGCTCTTGATATCTCTACCGTGCTGTGAACATGCTTGGAGAAGGCTTTGTTGTTTAGCCATTTGTGTGACTTGTGTTAGCCCATTGAAATAATATGTTCTATGGTATAGTATAGGTGTGGCCACATTATCAGAACATTTTCCCATGTGCTGTGATACATTTTTCACTCATTATATGAATCACTTGGTTGAGGGTATTGAAAACAAGATCTTACAAACAGCAATGGAGGCACTGGCAACAAAAAAAGTTGATATTTTAGGTATTGGACAAACCCAGTTGATATCAAATTATTATACTAAAATCAAATACTAATGGTAGTCAGTATTAGTAAACTTACCCACTACCTTAGCCATTAGGTCCACAATACATTCGTCTCCCAGAGCCCAAGGGCGACTGCCTTCAAAATGACCATGAACACCCCTGAATACAAACATAAATAAAACAGACTTTAATTATTGGTAAGTCTGATATCTAGTTAGTTAGAATATCATAGTTCTCATCATCATACATTAATATAGATAGATAGATAGATAGATAGATAGATAGATAGATCACACGCTGTATATTACTTTATTTGAGGTTCCAACCCTGCAACTAAATAAACAGATTAAAATACTGTTATAAATGATATAATTTATAACTGTGGGCAAGGTTAACCACATTACTACTTCAAACTTTAGAGGGCAGACATTAAAGTTAATTTCTAAACTGAAGGTATAGAAGGTACAGCAGCAGAAAACAAAATACATTAAAAATAATGAATGGGGCAAATAAATGGTTGGGGCAAACAAACACTAATTAGGAAAAATACTTAACAGTATGTTACTTACATTTTGTGCCATTTATCTAACTCTTCATTAATGTAGGTTTTAACATTTTTAGGCTGCAGTCCAAGAGAATTTCCAACAAGATATACACATTCCTCTTTTTCATCTACACATGAGAAGTCAACTGTGAAGGGATTAAAAAAGAAAACGTTTTCTTTATGGACTAACTCTTTAACAACCCTAAACTTCATTTCTACTCTGCTCCATTACATAGAAGATCAGCTTACAAAGAAATGCTGAAGAAAGAAAATGTCAAGTGCTGTAAAGGTAAAAATGTAAGAATTGAAAATAATGTTTTTGCCTGATCAATGCAAACTTGATAATTAGCAAAGGAAATAGTACTGTACCTTGCTGAACTGTCTGAACTGTAAATGTCAGTGTCAATGTTCTGTCTTTCATTCGTAAGCAGAAGTCTCATGTTCAAAATCTTATCATGCCTTTTTTATTTAGATTAAAGTTAATCTTTAATTTCTTAACCTGTTGATAAGTGGACAAATGCAGAGCTTCTGAAAGTAACTGGCCCAAATCAACTCTCCTAGCTGAGGAAACGTGTGAGCACTTGGCAGAGGCAGACCCAGTAGAGTCAAAGTACAGCCAGGAAAGCAGAGTTCTAAGTTATGCCTCATTCCTCTGATAAACATCCCAGTGCTTCAAGTTCATACTTTTACTCTGATTTCTTCTCTCTGCCTGTGCACTTTCCTCAGTCCCCATCAGTAAGATTTAAACTAATTACAACAATGTCCATCAACATTTTCACTAATTGGTTGATCATCAGCAGGCAATAGTAAACAATAATGGTTTCCTAGTTGATGGTTTCATGCTCTGAGCACTTAGCTGGGATCCTAGCAATCCGTTTGCTGCGAAATAACAGATTTTCTATGCTGGTACAGAATTGACAGTTTTACACTTGGGGCGGGGCAAAGAACATGCAAGACTTTTTTTTGTTTGTCTGATAACCAAATCAATACACTTCTCATACATAATCATCAACACAGGCTTTACATTTTTGTAAACAAACTTGTTCAATAATACTGCTTCTGTTGTACAGAGGTCAAGGTTGAACGAGACGCACTGTCACATTTAGGTGCAGTTTACTTCAGTATCCAGGGCATTGTTACTACTGAAGAAGCTGTTTAAAGATGCCGAAAACAATAAACAAAATCACCCCTAAAGATCGGGTCAGTGAGTTTGGCAATAGCCATCCAGATGACAAAGACTAATTTGGAGCTAAACTAACATGAATACTATTTTGTGTTTCTTTTATTATTAGGCCCTACTACACAGAAGTAAAATGGTAAGTTTGTTTATATTATTGATTGATGGCACTGGTGAATTTAAAAGTGTACCAATAAATACTTCCTGTATTAACTGTTCTTCATTAGTACTATTTGTGTATCTTATAATGTGACACATTATACACCTTATATTTTAATTGCGGAATAACTCCAATTTATTGTTTTTTTATCAGAGAATTTAATTCTTTTTATTGCAGAAAACTAGGATCTCTGCTTATCAGCAACATCAATCTGGATGAGAAAGTCACTGATTTTAATTCCAATGCACTTGTTTCTGAACTGTTTCAAGGTGGCTCCACCAGCAACATGGCAAGATTAATGGAATATGAACAAAAAGATATTTCATGTAAAAGGTAATTTCATTCAATACTCTCAATAAGGCTGGCTAAATTAACTGAACAGAGGGAGTCTTTTAGGATGTTTTAACCTATTAAAAACAGGTGAAGTTGAGCATGCCACACTACTTGGCAGTAGATACTGTATTAATAGATATTTCAGACTTACTACAAGGTAGGTCTTTAACTTTCGGGACCAGGAAATGTTCCCGCAGGTGTTGTAAAGCATCATGTTCGTCAAGATGTAAGGCAAGCTTTTGATCTAAGATGCTACATCCCAACACTGAGGCAGTGTGCTCCAGGATCATGGCAGGGGAAGTACAGTTCAGAAGTTCCATTGGGGTATAAAAATCTAAACTGAAAAAAATAAAACTTTAATGTTTATGTAACAGGCATATGTTTAACACCTTCCATGATTTAAATCAGCATTCAGAATTTGCACCATGGGATATTAAACATTCTTGGCATCAGCAAGCAACACAAAGTATAATTCAGAATGAGGCTTGTATAATCACAGTTTGAATATGGGAATTAACTTAGCAGTTTCAGAAATGTGCATATAGCACATGCTGATTATTTATAATACACTCCCACCAACTTGTAGTCCACAGACACAATCTGATATATCTCATGTTTTATTCAATTATATTGTTTAGCAGGGTTGGTTCCAAATGTGATTAATCCCTATAATATTGCTTTGGAAGGTATATTAAATACAGATTTATTTTACATTGTGCAAAAGTTTGACTACGTATGTCTGTTTAAATGTACTTTTTGTTGTTGTTATTGTTGTTTTACTCTCATTGTAACACAGCAATAAATAGCAGATTTGCTAATGTATGTCATTATCTCCTAAGATTGTAAGCTTTTATTATTTATTTATAAATGGCACTAGAACAAATACCATAAAAAAAAGTCTACTTTCTACTTTTCTAGCACATGTATCCTGTTCCATTATAGTAGTATGTCGGTAAACAAACAACCATTTAAATCTTTATTATTATTATTTATTTTAAATAAATAAGATCATTAAAAACGGAACATTTAAAAAATAACTCATTACTATATCTGAGTTACTATTTTTGCAAATGTACAAAAATACCTCATATTGTGTATTGTTTTGCTGATCGCATCTTTACAAGTTTTATCTTTAGTGACCTGCAATTTTTTTTTTATGTTTATCTCACTCACTTTTAGTTTTACCCTAATCAATCACTGCTGCTTGTTTTTCAATCTTGTATTCATGAACCGCCACCTATACACCTTGTCAATATCCTTATACTCATTTTCTCTTTTTACCAGACTACTATGCTGATATTACTCAATTATCCAGGTCTGTAAATATGCACTATTTAAAAAACAAATCAAACTACTTAAACACATGCATGCAGTACTTAACAAATGAACCAAATACAGTATCACCTAAGCATATCTTTTTCATCGGAAAATTGCTTTACCTTATGAGAAAATGATATCGCCGAAGTACTCTAAATGAGGCACCTACCTGGAGAAAAAAAGATTCAGTTAAGCACCACTGAGTCTGTGTTTTCAGTGAGAAAGTTGCTTGCTTTCATACTTTTAAAGCCGTCTTCCTCTTACACACTTCTGGTGCCTCCCAGCATACGTCATATCCCACCCCCTTGCCTAGCTGTATCGCAGAAGTGAAAAGTTTCTAACTGAGATGATTGAGCAACATTCTTAGTCAATAGTGTGTAAAAGGAATGCTTTACCAGTTACAATGTTTGTGATTATAGTTATTTTTTTCATAGTACTGAATACTAAATACTACCATTAGAAGCAATCCTTTTTGATTAGGTGGTAAAAAAAAAAAAAAAAAAACATTTTTGTTGATGCAACAGATACTTCTACAACTCCATAATATATCCAGTACATTTCATCATATGTTTTATTACTGTGGGGCAATGTCCAGCTGTATTTATCTAAATCTTTAAAAATATTTGATTTGCAGACCCAAAGGTCAATCGGTTGCTAGCTGGTAGTGATTCTTATCTGACTGTTGCTGTGTATATTGTACAAAAGTTGATAATTTACTGTTAGCTGATAATGCACTTTCTTTGTTTTTTTGTTCGGAATCAGATAACACCGTGTAACAATTTTTTTTTTTATTTTTTTTTTTTTTGTTCCTGGGTAGTAAGTGTTATTTCCTAATTGCTTATGCCTCAAAAGTATAGAACATGGCTATTATTCCCCACAAACTTTGCTTTTGTGACCAGTGATATTTTGAAATTTACCTATTTTTCAGAACATTCCAGATAGATTCAGTGCTGAGTAAACTTGGAGTAACTTCTAGAACTTTCTAGAACTTTCCAGTAATATAAATAGCAGTATAAATACAGGGGCCTTAAGCCCACCAGTTCAGTTTAGTTCCAGCTGCCTAAGTGGATACATATCTGCATTTTTCTGAGATGGCATCAAGAGGCTGCAAGCATCCGGCAGACGCATTTTGCTATGTCTGCGGCCAATTTATGAAGACAAGAGCGAAAAAGTACTCCGTGGAAGCATCTGCTAAGATGTGTGAGGCCTACAAGGCATATTTCGGCATGCCTGTCGGGCATCAAGACAAACCCTGGGCTCCTCATTTCACCTGCGAGCACTGCAAAAAAAACTCTGGAAGGTAAGATGGACAATTGTTGCTCAGAATTTTATGTTATAAAATTTGGTAAAGTTTTTAAAATTGTAAAAGTTTTTAATTTTAAAATGTTTTACAATTTTCAATGTTATTGAAAAAATATATCATATATGAAAAATGTTGCGAGACTCTCTTACACATTAGTCATGGGTGAAATAAATATATTTTTGTAGGATGGTACAGAGGGGAAAAGAGAGACATGAAGTTCACTATCCCAAGAATTTGGCGGGAACCCACTGACCACTCAAGCAACTGCTACCTCTGCATGGTGGACCCTTCCAAACGTCGGACTGGCAAGAATGCACCTGCTATCATGTATCCGGACCTTCCTTCATCCATCGCCCCGGTGCCACACTGCCATGAGCTCCCCGTACCCACTCCTCCAGGGGGGAGAGCAGCTGTCTTTAGAAGAGAGCAGCAAGTCAGAGAGCGAGGAAGATGTTGTAGATCCAGATGATAATTTCAGAGGTGGAGCTGAGGAGAGAAACCCATACTACCCCAACCAAAAAGACCTCAACGACTTGATTAGAGATCTTGGTCTCACCAAGTCCAATGCCGAGCTTTTGACGTCTAGGCTCAAGCAGTGGAACTTGTTGGATGAAAGTGTGCAAGTCGCAGATCAGAGGAAGTGTCACCAACCTTTTTCCAGCTTCTTCACCCGTCAAGATGGGCTCTGCTTCTGCCACAATGTGACCAGTCTGTTCAAGGCAATCGGAATCGCCTGTAACCAAAAATCTCGAAAAACTACTCACTTCTAAATCTTTTGTAGTCATTTTTGTATTACTTTAGTATAAATACATTATTATTTCTTATTTCTTAATTTGGATTCATATGTTGTTTTTTTCTGACTTTATGTGACACAAATCTGCCCGTTTTCTCATTGGAAATAGGTAAATTTCAAAATATCACTGTCCTGGTCACAAAAGCAAAGTTTGTGGGGAATAATAGCCATTTTCTATACTTTTGAGGCATAAGCAATTTGGAAATAACACTTACTACCCAGGAACAAAAATTGTGTCAAGTTCAGACTGTATAAGAATGTGTACCATCCCTCTTTAAGAGAATGTGTTGTTCTATAAAGAGAGCAGGAAAGGAATTCTTAAATTAAAAAAAAGAATTGCACATGTCAGATAAGAATGTAATGTGATGAGTGAAAATTCTAAGTGCTATAGCAGTGACGTTACGTAGTTACGAAATGCATGACTGACTTGTACACAATTATCAAACTAAATACTGTACATTTCTATAATTTTAAAATTTAGTGAACATATAAGAATATGATTTGTCCAAAATGTTAAATATCACGATGTGCCAGGTACATCATGACCCACCTGGCCTCTAAATCCAATAATCACAGAGATGGAGAATAGTCTGTCAATCCAAACAGTACCTTGTGATTATTTTCTGGTTTGAACCATGCAGGTAGGGGGCACATGGCTAAAAAATATGCTGGTTGTTAATTTGTCTGGTACTAAATACTTCAGGAACATCCACGCTTTTAAAAAACGCGCATTGTATAGAGAAATGACATTTCAATAATCCCATGGGAGGAGTGAATACCACTTTTGCAGTATGATAGGGATTAAGTTAAAGATTTTGATTAAATTTGTGATTTACAGTTAGGATTAGGTTTATTTGTAGATGTTCCTGGCACATTTGACTCTTGGTCATTGCCAATGGCTTGGTCATTGCCTTTTTATATACTTGTAATACATAACTGTCAGAATAGGTTCAATATTTAATTTGCTTTAATGTGCAGCTCCTTCAGAGCAGGAAATACTGTTTGAATCAACAGGGTATTTCCTGGTCTATGATGAACTAAACATCATTTACAAGCTAGAACTCTTTCATCAAATGGTTTGGGATAGATCATAGCTAATTCCTTAACTTAACATCTCACGAGGTGGTGTAACTACAGTATTTCCACATGTTTATTGAATTGTGAATACTAGTTAAGAATATACAACCAGTTATTAATTTATTTCCTAAATCTAAGTTTTATACATTTGGGAATTCTTTTCTTGCATACACACATTTCTTTATCAAACTTATTATGAAATAACAAATATTCAGCATTCCTATATTTTCCTTGAGTGCTGTTTTGTAACACTGTGTCTGTGTTAGGCATTGGCATGGAGATTTTAGCTGATACTGTACAAAGCAAAACAAAGACACCAAGACGTGTAAGGCCTGTGTGCTGTATGCAGGAAAGATGTAGGCAAGCCAAACCAAAAGAATCAAGCAATGTAGCAGTCCGATCAGCAACAGACAGTCAAGGAGAACAAAGAAGCAGAGAAAAGGAGTTATTACTCCAACTGCAACAGCTGGGATCTGGGATCAGGTTTCAACAGCGGGCACCCTCAGTGTAACACGACTCATTCAGTCGGAAATAAACAGCAGTGTGGGAAGGAAATAGACATGAGATATGCAAATAAATTAAAAGAATGAACAAACATGTGGCTAAAATAAGACTAACACAGATGTACATGTTTGGTAAAAGCTTAATGGTCAAATAAATAAATAAAAAATAAGCTAATAATAATAATAATAATAATAATAATAATAATAATAATGTCTACTGCAATTTTAATCTAAAATTACTTTTCTGAGTAAACATATAATAATTGTTTGTTTTTACTATATTCTCTTACAGTATATTATTATTATTTATTTCTTAGCAGACGCCCTTATCCAGGGCGACTTACAATTGTAACAAGATATCACATTATACATTATTTCACATTATACAGAAATCACATTATTTTTACATACAATTACCCATTTATACAGTTGGGTTTTTACTGGAGCAATGTAGGTAAAGTACCTTGCTCAAGGGTACAACAGCAGTGTCCCCCACTGGGGATTGAACCCACAACCCTCCGGTCAGGAGTCCACAGCCCTAACCACTACCCACTGTATATTGTTTTGTTATTTTATGTGCTTGTTTGGGTAAATTTGTGAGTTCTAGAAATTCATTAAACAAAATAAAAAAGAAACAATCAAAACACTTTTGTTTTGCAATTTCAGACCCCCTTCAATGTGTAAGGACAAAGCAAAGGATGTAATAATTAAACATTTCCAAAATGTTAGCTTTCAATCGGCATTTATCAGTTAGCTTATCTTTACATTTACATTTTATTAAAGTTACAAATAGCTTTGTTGTCAGTCGAGTACAGTGTGTCAAACCTGGTCACTTTTTGTCTACCCCTTATAAAATTACCAGGGAGTTCCTTGTCTAAAAATACAGGATGCACAAGAAAACTGGTTTAGCCAGTAACATATCACATTAGGAAAATAACATAAAAGAAATGCCGCTATGGCTAAATGCATGTAGTGCAGCACACTTACTGATTTTACTGTGACCTTTAAATATGTGACCTTTAAAATTGCCTACTATGCATGCTTCTGCTTCTCCTTACATTTGAGAAGGTTGTAATGAATACAAACTTCATAAGCAACAATAGAAGGCATTGCAAATTAGAAGCAATCTTTAAATCAATTCTAGATAATACAGATAACGACACTGGCAATTGGATGTTGGTGTGAGTTACAGTAGTGCTCGATTATTGCCATGCTGAGCATTGGAAATGGTGTGCTGTTCGAATATGGAAGACATGTACAAAATGAAAAACAGAAATAATCCTAAATGACAACTGAGCACAAATTATTATTTCAGCATAAGCATGAGATGATTGAGGTTTTTCTTGTGAAAAGGCCTTGGCCACCTAAATGTTGTATTACAGTGTAGTCTTCAGGATGTATTGGACAGGCTTACAGCATGGGGGGCGTTTCTCTTGATATGCATCAGTAAACCTATTGACAAAGATAAATAATGGTGCAATTATTGCCTTGTGATAGATCCAAAATGCCTGTCCTTAGAGCAGATGAAACTCTGCAAGAAGCCAGGCAGACTATAGATTTCTTATCAATCCCAATTAGCTAACCTTCTAAGAAATCTCTTTTACCTAAAATAAAGAATATTGGAGTTTAAGAAGCCTTTTTCCTAATCCACAAACAAACCCTAAAACAGATGACAGACAGAAAGAAACCCCAAAATATAAAATGGATACAAAAATGGATGGTCTTTTGAGTTTTACTTTGTTTTTCACAGTCCTGTGGCCTGTAAGCGGCGCCTCAGGTCAATCAGCGGAGTGGTGGGAACCAGAACCATCCTGATGATAGGCCGCACCGGAGGAGCCTGCCAGCGGTTCGACCTGCCCCGCGCCGGAGCGCGGGGAAGGAGTAGCGCGGCCACTTGTAGAGACACCTCGCATTCACGGTGGGATTGCTGCAGGATCTCCTCCACAGCTGGTCCAGAAGTATGTGTCTAGCAGTGCAGCCTTATCTGCGTCGGGGACCCTCGCTTGCGACAGCCACAGTTGTCTGTGAGCCACTATAAGACTTGCCAGGCTCCGGCCCAGGGCTTGCCCTTGAAGACCGAAGATCTGGAGAAGCGTGCCTGAAAGGACGCGCAATTCGGTAGCCACTGGCTCAGGAAGCGAGGCCTCTCGCAGTATGCTGTCCATGTAGGCCGTCAGTATACCCGCTCCATTGCTGCTAACAGGTACAAGTAAAATACAGCTGTATTCAATGTCCTCCTTCACTGTTGTTATTTGTCCTAAATCTGACGAACAACACATGCAGTACTGTTATTTCAGATGTCTAATATTAGGTACCATACATATACTGGAGCATTAATATAGAGAATTAAAAACAATCTTTGAGATTGCTCTTGCACAGTTAATCAAGAAAGTATGAGCTTGCTGTCAAATAATTTGAGCCCCTTTTGTACCTCAATGATAGAGAGCCATTGTGAAATAAATGATTCTTCCTTTATTGGATTGTGGCAGTTCAGATACTTTGTTATCTAGAGAAACTTTATAATCATTCTTTCCTTTGATGTCAGCAATCACCATTGTATTATTCTGCAGCAATTATATTGGCTTTCTCTAAGGCTTAAACAGTAAATTGGCTAAGATTTTAAAAGTGTTAAGGGATTTACTGCCCATTATTTGTCAGATCTGATGGTTTCCCTTAATAAAAGCCTTTGTATAGGTTACAGTACCACACTCTTTCTCTCTTTAACTCAGTAAATCTTACATCGGTTTTACACAGTCTTCCATGAACTTTTAGAAAAGACTTTAGGTTGTCATTGTCATTATTCAGTTGAAAGAATGTTAAAAGAAAATCCATGGATTGGACCCTTAAACCAGTACCACCATGCTCTGCTGATACAGGTCTGTTGATTGACCCTAAGACACATTTGAGGACTTGGTGGCAGGGCATTTGTTAATGTACTTTTGTTTGAGAACGCTACCACCCTGACGACAGGACATTCTTATGTTATTTCCAGATAAATAAATACTCCTATGAACTGCTATTTTCCAATCAATGTTATGTTACAGTACCTAAATTATTTGAGTTGTATTCACTTATTAATCTATTTTTTATTTTCCTCAATTTCCATGCAATCCATCTGTATATTTGTATGGCATAAATGTTTATAAAGGTTAGCCATTTAAACACACCCTACACCTTCACAAGCAAGTAGTCCATTTTAATTCAACACTTTAATTGTGGCTGGTGATAATATCATGCAAAACATGCTGTAACCGTTTATCTTGAAAGCTTGACAACATAATCAATATTATATTTATTCAATTAGACAATTAAAAGTTGTTTTGAAAATACATGCATGTATGCAGAAGAGTTCAAAGCCAAACATTTTCAGTGAATAAAATTATACAGAAGACAATTGAAGGCTCTTTAACATAACCACTCTATTACCCTGTGCTTGCAGTAAGAATTGGATTAGCTTTTTTTGTATCTGTTTCTTTAATGTTTGGGAAATACACTAGTGTGATAGGTCTGGAGAATGATTCAGGTTGTTGTGCAGTATTGTATGTACAGCAAAGAAACCTATTTGTCTAGACAGTTTACATTACCTGCCAATCCGGTGAAGTACAACATGCCTGACTGAAGAATCTTCAATGGCAATGCAATGGCACTAAGTGGCAGGCACACATCCTGCATATTTTATGTTAAAAGTATATTTTGTTGCGTCGACAAGAAGGGTTAATAAAACCCTCACTGCCTAATAACATGTGCGAATGTGGTCAAGCTAGATTGAATAATTAACTGCCAATCAAGTTTCACCACATATATAAAGGAGGAGCTGGGAGATAGTGTCCCATAATTCATTTGGAACTTAGATCAGCACATCCTGTGTTCTTTGGTCCCACCACAGTGACAGCATTATAGCCAGGTTGAACATTTGGTGAATTATATAATAATTGCTATCATTTATGAACTTTGTCTGGCATGGATTTTTAAAAATGGTAGCTTAACTTATACTTCTTATCTTGGAGCAATTTAAACAATTCACAGGTTTTGTAATACATGTAATAAACCAACATTGGATTATTGGAACCTAGATTTATTATTTTCATGAATATAATGGTACTTGCAAATTATTTTCACTGTACTGTAATTGCATCCCAAAGTCAAAGATTTGATTAAAAAAATGGTTGTTCATCAGAACAATATTGGTTAGATTGATTCGTATAAGCCAACTGTATTAAAAAAAAAAAAACTGGACCAAAACTAGCATGACATACATTTGGCCATATGCTTATCTACTGTAATTGTATATGTATATGATTGTATATGGTACTGAATACTGTTGTCAGGTTGTGGATTTTTGTTTTTAGATTCCAAAGCCACATTCATGCACTGCACCTAGGCTGTTTATTAACACTTCAAAAGAAGGTAGTAGAAATTACCTACATATGGGTAATTATGCAGAAGGAAGGCTTAGACAATAGGAATTGAATATGTCCCTAATTAAACGCCACACTAACCTCAGCAATCATGCTACAGATTAAGAAATGTTGGGGGTGAAAAGAGACTGCATGGTCCACCAAGCTACAGTTTCTCATATTTAGCCCCACAGCACTGTAAAACTTGTATGACAGCTGTATTTTGGATGCTACAACACCACCAGGTAAGTTTTTGTCTTTACTGATTTTATTTTTCAGCCTTCTGTTCTGAACATGCTTTTCCTTAGTTGCCAGGTATGTCTTCTTGTGTGTGCTGAGTTTGAAGAAGTACCCTGGGTTGACCTTATCTATACCAGAGCTCACACTAAAGGCCCCAACTTAGTAAATGTAGTAAGATTTGTAATAGAAAGGCTGTCAGACATCATCTCATAGTGACAGTCATCAAACTGTTGTTGGCAGTAGTTACAGAGCGTATTAGTATCTGAGTATGTATTTCCCTAGGCTTTTTATTTGACGTTGAAAAATTCCTTTGAGAATGATATAATGAACTAGGCTCACCTAATACATTTGAAAGCACTTTCCATTGTTCTTGTTTTCTTTGGCTGTCAACAAGAATTGATGACTTACCATCTAGCTAAAAAATTACAGTAGATAAGAAACTAATGCAGTTGGAGTGGAATCGAGGATGGAATCGCATGGGGATGCATCTAGACAGGTCCAAATGTAACATCAGCAGAGTACGTTGGCCTTTACCCACAGGGTCAGAATTCGATTGAATTGCTCTTGATGTGGCAACTCTACAGGGAGCTTTTTCTTTATGGGGGTTTTATATATATATATATATATATATATATATATATATATATATATATATATATATATATATATATATTATTTTTTTACGTATTCTAGCAGCACATTAATTATTTTCTAGGTAAAGATTTGTTTTTGTTTAATTTGCCATTAGACAAAAACTATGTGATAATTCTTTTAACAGCACTTTCAAAATAATGGTTGTCAACTTTCATAACTTTATGTCATCTATTTGTGTGCTAGAGCTGAGAAAATAGCACCAGGCTTTTAATGAACCTTACCATTCTACTCCATACTGGCAGCTGAAAAAAAAACCTATAGGGCTGGTTTAAAAAAAAATCACATAGTCTGTATACTGTGGTTTAAAACCAGCTGAATTTTAATCACAAAAAGACTAGTACAAGTGCATTATTTCTAAGGCCCTGTGTAAATTGTGATTTCACGGGCTGCACGGAAATCGTGAAATTAGCCCAATAACGCAATTTTTACAATATTCTTAAGAAATAAAAATAAATGATTTCCTAATTATTATTTGTATTTCATACAGAAAAAAAATCACATTAACGAAACTGTACAGCTCTGCTGTGTGCCTGCATGTACTATTCGCCATGCACATAGTGATCACGTAAAGCAGTATCCAGCAGGAGTTTTACACAGCAATGGAGGTAAGCACTTCTGTACGTCCTGCAACGTTACTGTAGATCATTACCGAGAATCGGCTGTTGACAGGCATTTAGATTCAAGTATTCACCGAAAGAAAAAGGTGGAAATCCAGAGTAGTACTGCGACTGCTTTACTTGCAAAGAAACAAAAAATGGTGACTTCCATGTTCTAAAAGTCCACTGAAAACCATGAAGCACGAAATACATTAAATTTTGACCTGACAGAGGTGTTTGTTTGTGCAAATATTCCTCTTGAAAAACTGGACAACCAAAAGTTACGTAAATTCTTCAGACTGAGTGTAGCAAATGGTGGAGTGATTCCTTCCTCAGCCCAGCTGATGAATACTTACCTAAAGTTGCTGAGTATCACAAGCAGGAGATTATGTAATTGGTAAAAACAGTCTGGTTGCTTGTCAGTGGTCTCTGACGAGTCGACTGATGCCCAAGATCAGTATGGGTTACACATCGTATTTGTTTTGCAAGACCTAAATGGTGAACATGTATCTGATGTACTAGAACTGAAAGCTGTCCTTGCAGATACACTTTACCTACAGGCTGTTAATTATAACACTGTTTCACAAGCCATTGTAAAGTGCTTGAATAACGTTGACTTTGATGATGTCAGTGCATTTATCTCTATATTTGATGTTTTAAAAAATAATAATAATCTGTACACATAATTTATAAAATAGTTCTGTGCACATTCCGTGAAATATGATACTTTACCAATGACACTGCCTTGAATTTTAAAGAAACTTTCCGTAATTTTGACAGAGACAGTGATAAATTGGTGATAAATCTCCCTCCCGACCTGTGAGGGCGCTGTGTAAAGGAAACAGAGTGCCCTGGACTGGATGGCCAGACAATTCATTCCCAGGGTTAGACGGAAGTCAGCCATCTAGAAAGGGGGCGGAGCTACAGTACACTAAATCATCAACCCGGAAGAGAAACTATGTGGCAGCAGCGGATTGGAGGAGCAGTTGCACTCGTTAACCAAGGGGTCATGATTGACGGTACAAAAGTGGACGTAGCGAAGTGATCTGTTCCTTTGAATGGTTAATGCTGAACCGGAACGAAAATCTGTATTGTTATCATGAGTGTTCTGTTTGTTTGTCGTGTCTAAAGAATTCCTTGTTTGTTGTTATTAGACATCACTGCACCATTGTTCACGATTAACTATATTTACACCACAAACACTATACCAGTCACTGTGGACTTGTGTTTGCATTTTGTGTTGTGTGGGTGTTTAGATCAGGGCTATTATTTCAGGACCAACCCGTGGATTACAATGGAGCAATACACAACACTGTATTGCCTGTTCTCATTATTATTTACTGTGTTTTCTCACCAGACTGCATCACTCCTGCACCTGCACACTGTTAACCACTTTTGCCACAGGTCTTAATTATTTCTAATGGGTATGTAAGACTGTTCTTCAGATAAAAAAAAAAGATATTCTTCATGCTTTAAATTTCAAATATATTCAGTTACTGAAGGATCTAAAAGAAATACACAGAAAATATATGTACATGTAATACGTTATGCACTATTTTAGTAATTAGGTAATTATGTCATGTAACAATAAAATAAATATATAAATGAATAAATTAATGAGCTCTTATTAAAGGACAACCAAAGTTTTTATATCAGACTTTCCTGGCACACAAATGAAAATCATTGTACCTCATAAAAGAGAACTTTCAAATTATGTATTAGCTTGAAAACCTAAGTATCCCTTAAACAATTCCCACATTGCCTCATTATACTTTCTATTGCCTCATTAAATCTACATAGGTTTTTAAAGAATCATACAACTCTCTGCACTCGTTACCTATAGAGGCATCCAGGCCAAACAGTTACAGCAGGTAATGAGGATTTGACTGAGTGCCGGACCATACATTGCCTTGATTGGTAAGATATAAAAGTTAATGCCAGTGGACCTTTGTATAGCTGCTGAGTCATCACAAGAAATAGTTCCGAAACATCAAATAACACATCCTGTTGTTGTTTTCTTCCTGTTGCAGTGTTCTGTGTATAGTCCTTTGAAAGGGATGTCTGAAAAGAAATAAAAAAGGCTTCACATGGTGTGCATAGTTTGGAAAGCAGTTTTACTCTGTGCAAAATTTTCTTGCTATTTTGAGTCAGGTGGCACCAGTAAGTTCACTTTCACTTTAAGCTAAAAACATGGCTTATTATAGTTTACTTAAGGGTTAGCATTTCATTACAAATTGGAAATCTAAATCGCTTATAGTAGCATTTAAGACATACATTGACTGTGTTAAGAGTTGTTTTTTTTGTTGTTGTTCACGATAGCCATTTAAGCAAATTATGTTCTGTTTCTGTGCATTTTTTTTGTCTGCTATATAGAAAGTGGGTGTTGTGTGTTTTTTTTTCTTCATTGCGATTGGAGGTTAAGGGTTAAGGAGGAATGCCCCTGGAGAACTTGTGAACTGAGCAAGTTCCAGGTATCTCCTTGTGTGTTGAGCATCTTGAATAAAGTGTCAGATAGTTATCTTTGTACTGCAAAATCCTTTAACGTTTACCTATCTGCAGCATGATTCCTATTTAAAGCAGGCTTCATTAAGAACTGCTAAATTCAGTGGATGCTATTTGGTTGCTCTTCCTTTGTGTCACTGCTGCTACATCTATTGTATAAATGTACCGCATATGTGCCACTTCAACAAGATTTTACTAATGTTCGCCTATGACGCTGCTACTTGTGCAAGTGCTCATTAAAGCCAAATTCTTTATTCTACTATTTATTGAAGTCTGGTGTCCTGATTCATAAACAATTTGTCTTATACCCGAAATTATTTCAGAGAGAGAAAGGCTTGTCAGTCATCTGCCAGCAGGGTGTTGAGCCTTTGGCAGGGGAGGAGGATGAAGAGATCAAAAGCATATTGTACTGTAGCAAAGCTATCATCACGTACAGTTCAGTCTGGAAGAAAAAACCCTCAAATTAAAAACAAAACGAAAAAAAAAATACAAATCAAAAGAAGATATTAGATATTAATACTCATCGTTTTTTTTTTTTTTTTGTTTACCTCATGATATGAAATTTAACTTTTTTTTTTTCAAAATTACCCTGATATTAAAGCCCTTTGTATCCAAGTGCATTTGTACTTAAACTTTCAGAACTGAAAAACATGCATTTTGTAAATAGTATAATTTAACTTAATTTGTTTAATACAAATGACAAAAACTCCTTTAACTTACATTACAGTGGACTGCAAACCTCCTCATCTATAACTACATCAGCTGATTGCTCATTCCTCTCAACCTGAGGACTGTGTAAGGTTCAGCAATCAATCACATCTGTGTTGGAGGTTTTCAAATGTCAAAACGCTGGCAACAAGTTGACTGCCAGTGAGTTCCCAAATAAGGCAGTTAGGGCAGCAATTACAGCTGGCAGGCAGTGGTGGCAGAAAGAAATCTGACTGCAGCAGAAGGCTATGGCTGTTTTTAAAGCTCACAATGGCAGTCTGGAATGCTCTGAAAGAGCAATGTAAGGATGAATGTAGTACATAAGTGAATCAGGTAAAGCTTGTTTTGAAAGGCAGTGTCGCTTTTCTTTTCTCGTGAGACTTGGCAACACTGGTAACCTTCCCCATCTGTCTCATAGGCGGCCACTGATTCCTGAACACCTCATTTTGTTGTTGACAAGAGTTTGTGCAGGATACAGCAGGCAGTGGCAATTTTGGGAACGCACTAATGCTGCACTTCGGTCCGTTTCATCAATCCGCTACCTCCCTTTCAAGTGCCCGCTACCCGTATTTGCCCAAGCATGGTGTTGAATGCGTCCTCAGCAACTGTCAGCCGTCTGTCCGGACGTGTAGGGTTTCTAAGCCAGGGTAGTATACGCAGCATCACCTGATCCCCAATATGCTGTATTGCCTGAATGAAAGGGAAATATATACAACGTCTCCGTCGGTTTTCAGCCATACCTGCAATACCTGTTGGTCAGTTTAATTTTATACCTCTGAGTTCATTTTTAATTAATGAGTAGTACGATAAATTATTTGAAACAGTATTCACTACTAACGACATGACACCCCACCAATGACATTTCAAAAACAGTTTGGGCAAGAGCAGTAAAACACATTATTAACCAACCAGGCACAAAGTATTTTGCTTTATTACAGCAGCTTAGATTCACTTGTGTACCACTTCTCTGCACATGGAATCCACATTTTCACAAAATTTCACTAGTAATCTTCAAAAAAAGCAAGAGTAATTTACGCACCTTTCCCATTCATTTGCATGACATCGGATGAAAAGCCCGGTTCAAAGCCCAGTTGAAAGTTACAATTATTTTGTTACCTCATAAGAACCAGTGGCTTTTCTTAATTTATATTTCCCTAATGCTCACTTGCCCAGTTCATTTGTTACATGACCCTGCTGAAAATGTGCTTAATTTTTGCATGCCTATTAATCTTGTTCCCCAAGAATGTATTATATTGAAGGATAATATTGGCAATTTGCTGGAGTCTAAACTGAAAACAAATACTGAGATAGTATATAATACATAAATTTGGATACCAGTGAAAAACAAAAATATATGTATACAGTAGCCACTGTTTAGAGCAGCAAAGAAATATAATTAGTAACAAAAAGAAAAAAAGGAGTGTGAATATAATTAAAAAAATGAAACTGTACTAACCACCATTCAGTCATGCCTTTAAATGTCTTTTACCAGATATTTTTCATTACTTTACCAACTCATGCTTATTTGAGAAGATATACAATTAACGATAAGATACTGGACTTCAAGCCATTTCTAGATAAAGGTAATCATTCTAGCCATCAAAACAAATGCTCCAAGGATTGTATTAGCTTTAAATTATGTAGCCTAGCTTCAGAAGATTTAGCTAAAAGGTAGGAGTTATAATAACAGAAAAGGTAGGCCACAAGAATGACAGTGATGGTATTTTTAGAAGCACCAATGTCCTGAACATACTCTGAATAAAGCCTCCACCAAAAAAAAAATATATAATAGGATTGTATTGACACTATGGCCTCTAAATTATGTGAGAAAATCGTATTTTTTCTTACAATCTTACAATTTAAAATACCCAATTTGAATGCTGCCCTGTAATCCATTAATCCATAAGGCTGGACATACAGGCAACGTAAGCAATGGCTATTACTAAGCTGCTAAACCTCAAAGTCTCTGGCTGAGCTTCAGGCCCCTGACCAAGAAGTCACTGACTCATGATAAGGTAAATGATTTTTGGTGCACCCTGTCAACTTGTCAAGGATTTGACCCACGCTTGCATGACTCACCCTGCAGTCTAAGCGGTAGAAGGATAGAGGAATTATAAAGAAACACAGACAAACTGATTTTGCCTTCAGATGGGAAATAATGTATTTATTTTGCTTCCCTCTACACATTCCATATGGGTCTTACTAGTTTTAAACTGGATCTTGCAATATCAGTCCCAGGTATAATCATCAACATCAAAGCCTTGATGTTCCAACCTGTGGGTTATATGTGTGTATATATATATATATATATATATATATATATATATATATATATATATATATATATATATTATACACACAGTTGTAGTCAAAAGTTTACATACCCAATGGAAATTTATAATTTCTAGAAATTTCTCAAACTTTTGCTTTTGTGGCTGAGGAAAAAGCAATTTTTTTGCAAAACTCCAAAAATGCTAATTCAAAAGTATTCATACCCTGACAAAGAAAATGAAATGAATAGCTAGCTGCAGCACCATTAGCAATAATAACCTCTTTTAAACAATTAGGATATTTGTCAATGAGCTTTTGGTATGATTCTTTAATGATTTTTGACCATTCAACACAAAATTGTGCCAGTTCATTCAAATTCCGAGGACCTCTCTTGTGCACAGCCTTCTTCAACTCATACCAAAGAGTCTCAATTGGATTAGACTGGGACTTTGACTTGGCCATTCTAGAACCTTGATTTTATTCATCTTTAACCATTCTGAAGATTTTGATGCATGCTTTGGATCGTTGTCGTGTTGGAGCGTCCAGTTGTACTTTAAACCAAGTTTTGTAGCGGAGGGTTTCAGACGATTGGCCAATATTTTTTGGTATGCTATGAAATCCATTTTACTATGTATTGAAACTAAATTTCCTGTGCCATTAGAGGAAAAACAGCCCCATAGAAGGATATTACCACCTCCATGCTTGACAGTAGATATGGTGTTCTTTTCTTTGTATGCCTCACCAGACTTTCTCCAAATATAATGACTATCAGCATGACCAAACAGATTGATTTTTGTTTCATCACTCCACAAAAGCTTTGACCAGAACTCATATCCATCATTCAAATGCTGTTTTGCAAACTTTAAGCGATTGTCCTAGAGACGTTTTCCTAACATTGGCCTTTTTCTTGATCTGCAACCATTGAGACCTTCACCATGCAATACTTGACCTATGGTTGAAATGGAAACCCCAGTCCCACTTGCAGCCAATTTACTTTGAATGTCTTTGGCAGTCAATCTCGCAATTGGTCTACTTGTTCTTGGTGAAAGAACCTTCTTTCTTCCAGACTGAGGGAGCGTTGTGACAATACTATGAGTTTTGTACTTCTTGATAATAGAAACAATAGTTGAAATTGGTAAACTCAAACGCTTCAGCTTTATGACAATAATTTTCTGCCTAAGGTCTTCAGATAGCTCTTTACTTTGTCCCATATTTACCTACTATGCCTAACCCTCTAAGAATGTTCACCTACAATCCAGCATTTTCTAGACTTTTCTACAATTAGGTTCTGTATTATCATACTGAATTTTCTAGCACCTTGTAGACGATACTATCATAGCATCAAACGGTATGAATACTTTTAAATTAGCATTTCTGGAGCTTTGCAAAAAAAAAAAAAAAATCGCTGAAATAAATAAATCTATTTCTTGTAACTATTTTTCCTCGTTCACAAAAACAAATACTTTGTCTCTGTTTTTGAGCCATTTCTAGAAATGATACATTTCCATTGGGGAATGTAAACTTTTGACTACAACTGTATATTTGTGAGCACCACTTGCAGTACTACAGTATATAATAATATCCCTTTTAAGCATTAAACTGTGACCTAGTTGATGATGTAGTACTTTACTGTTTATCTAGGCTGTATACATTGATAAATGAGTCTCTTTGTACAAGATTAGAACAAAAGAACCAATTAGGTCTCAAGGTATTAATTATTCCAAGAATAAAAGGGCATCTAGGAAACCTCTTTTTTTTTTTTTTTTTACCGACAGTCGTACATGTTGAATATGACAGAAATAGTACAATATTCTATCCTCTCTTGCTTACAAACACACACACACACACACACATATATATATATTAGCACTTGTCTGCTTTGGTAAAAAAAAAAAAAAACATTAGCATGTCCCTTGAGAGATTTTGGTAGGATGAAAAACGGCTAAAATCAATAATGCACAACTGGCACTACTGATTTGTCTTTATTATTAGGTTTTGTTTTTTTTCAAGATTCTACTTTGCATGTTTCTTCAAAAGAACGGGATGACATTGTCTCCCTGGATGTAGGCTGAAGGGGAACGATATATTTTAAAGTCAAGACTGATAGTTACAGAGGTGATTATTAAGGCATATGTTAGCACTCATTTGTCCCAAGTTATATTCATTTAAGAAATGTGGCGTTTCATATTCTGATTGTTTCATGTCTCTGGTTTGACACTGTCTACTTTTTTTTCTTGTTTTAAAAGAAAACATAAAGTGGGTTATTTCAAACTAAATGTGCTATAGAATAAACTTAGTTGCCACTATGTTTACTATTTTCTCTTCATCTCCTCTGTTTTTTCATGCCCTATGGTTTTTTCTGGAACTACAAACTTTTCAAAAAGTGTATTCTTTATGTTAAGGCTTATTACCTGTATGTCCTGTGGAATTACTACCATTGTCTGTTGTTTACAACTTTTTTTTCAGGTTTTATTTCCATCAATGGTAATTATAAGACTTGAAAATGGGTATCATCACATTATTTCTTTATGATCTTTAAGTCCTGGTTGAAAAACAAGACCAATTTTATATTTTAAAATTACCCATACATAAGCAATCAACCCAGTATTGAAAATACATGTATACAATTGCCTAATCGGAATGTCTGCTTAAATGGGATATGCGGCGATCTGATTCAAGCATTCAGAATTCTAAAAGGTATTGACAATGTCAACCCAAGGGACTTTTTCAACCTGAAAAAAGAAACAAGGACCAGGGGTCACAAATGGAGATTAAATAAAGGGGCATTCAGAACAGAAAATAGGACACACTTTTTTTTTTTTTTTTTTTTTTTTTTTTTTTAATTTAGTCGTTGCCAATTATTTTTTATTATTTTCTCCCAATTTGGAGCCACCCAAGAGCTACAGCGTCGGAGGACAACGCAGCTCTCGGGCAGCTACAGGCAAGCTCACAGGCGCCCGGCCAGACTACAGGGGTCGCTAGTGCGCGGTGAGCCGAGGACACCCTGACCGACCTAACCCTCCCTCCCCCCGGGCGACGCTCGGCCAATTGTGCGCCGCCCCTTGGGAGCTCCCGTCCTCGATCGGCAAAGGAATAGCCTGGATTCGAACTCGCAACTTGCAGGCTATAGAGCGCATCCTGCACTCACGTGGAGCGCCTTTACTGGATGTGCCACTCGGGAACGGACACACTTTTTTACACAGAGAATTGAAGGGTCTGGAACCAACTCCCCAGTAATGTTGAAGCTGACACCCTAGGATCCTTGATGAGATTCTGGGACCAATAAGCTACAAACACCCAAACGAGCAAGATGGGCCGAATGGCCTCCTCTCGTTTGTAAACTTTATGTTCTTAAAACTCTTGGAGATGGTTCTTCCTGATGCTATTTATGTTGTTTAATTGGGATGTCACTTCGTTTAACTGGGATACAGTATTTTCAAATGATGAACGGAGATCGCTTTTCAGAGCAAGACAGGTTCGCGTAACACAGTGCAGTGATTAAGCTGTGACTTGCATAAATTGTGTAAAACAAGAGTTTCCTGTGGTTTCTCAGGTTGCTGTTGCAAAGAAAGTTGGCGTGTCAACATCGCAGGTGCCTCGCCTTGTGATAAGATGTAATTTCATTCATTTTCATTTCATGTAGAAATAAAAAAAACAATGATTAATTTTGTTTAGGAAAAAAAAGGACTTGTATTTTAAAGTATGTATTTAAAAAAGTGTGACTAAGGTCATCTCAAATGCCTCTCTCGAAGCATCCAGATAAAGCGGTGCTGACTGTAATGTGAAACTGCAGAATATACACCTTTGTTTCTTACTCATTCTCAAACTTTTCTTAACTCGTTTTCATTTTAAAGCATTAAAATGTGTATTGCAGTGTAATAGCAAGTCCAAAGTTTCTGGCATTACTTCTTGGTTCTCTATGTACTGAGCATCAAATGACACAATGAGTCAATATTTTGATGGAAGAGACCTTTTTCAATAGATATACACTGACAATTGGAAGCTGAATGCTGCACTTTTCATTGCCTTTAAGATAACAATAAGTGCCAGCTTGCACATGCCCTTACTGCACTTTGTGCTGAGGTGATCGATCAGTGAGTGACACTGGTAATTATAAGGAAATACTATAATAAAGGATGTACTGTTATTCTACCCAATCAAACAGCAGCAGTATTAGCAGTATCTATGGCGTGCAGAAGAATTTGAAATAATATGTAATGCATTGTTTAATTGGCGTTTTAGACAGATACATGTAATTATCCTAAATGCCTTGTACCCATCTTTTTGTTTGGTCAGTAAACTAGCATGTTTACCTTGTAATACATATGTGGTAGTATATATTTATTAGCATGTTTACCTTGTGGCTCTCTCTCTGGGGCTCTGACAATGCTGGGCTCCCTCTCTGGGGCTCTAGCGGTGTGGGGCTCTCTCTCTGGGGCTCTGGTGGCACGAGATACTCTCTCTCTGGTAGCACAGGACGGCGGGAGGTACTCTTTCGCTGGTGTCGATGTGCAGTCTCTCACTGGTGGCAGAGTGGTGTGCTCTCACTGGCAGTGTGGGGCACTTTCTCTTGGGCGGCGCTGGACACTCTCTCCCGGGCCGCACAGGACACTCTCTCTCAGACGGCAGAGTTGGAGTGGAGCTCTCTGGCGGCAGCTGCGGCTCAGGGTTCTCTTTCTCAGGTGGTAGTGCTGGGCACTCTGGCGATGCTGGGCTCTCTCTCTGGGGCTCTGGCGCTGGCAGCATAGGATGCTCCCTCCTTGGCGGTGCAGGGTTCTCTGATTCGGCGGGTGGTAGAAAGACAAATAGGAAAGAAAGAGCTGCCGGATTTAAAAGCGTATATCCCTGCCTGCACATTTGGGCTTATTTTGTCATGTATGTGCATTAGCTGCCCCCTGGTACTTCGGTACCTCGGTGCACGCTCAGCCATGCATTTGTCATCCACAAAGTTCAACTGTTTAATACACGCAGCAGTCATAAAAATGTTGTGTTTGTTTTAAGCCTACATGTCAAAGTAGTCAAGGTTATAATACAAGACCACCCCTTGCAGCTACATGTAAGTACTTGAAGTTAAATACAGTACTTTGAGTGCATCTAATTAAGGTTGACATTACACTATGCTTGAGTGCCTTTTTACATATACAAAATGCTTTTTTTCATAGAATTATTATTGACTTCCGAGAAATATTATATGCATTTTTGCTAAATCACAGAATTATTTAATTTCATAGAATGTACAAAACTACAGAACGAAATGTTACATCCACATAAAAATCAGTTTGTATCCAAGAAAAGCTTTCTGCACTGTGACCTTAAATGACACTTAAATGACCAATGTTATTTTGTATTTTTACATGAAAGGGAATTTTTTTGTATATAGAATCAATTTTCCAAATATCTTCAAAATAAAGGTATATGTAATGTTGCTAATATTATTTAAATATTAAGTTTCTATGACTGAAGATATATTCAGAATGTGCTGTTTTTAAAAAAGAAACATATTCTTGCTTGCTTTATACCAATTCTTATACAAAACACTGAAAATAGGCAGTGAATCAATGCACTAATGATCTCTCCATGCAATTACTGGCAATTACACAGCCAAGAAACTGACCATTAGGTAGCAAATTGTTCATAAATTTAAGTAAGGGTGGCTATACTTCAGTAGAACGATAGGAGAAACATGATGTAATTGTAACAACATGTGGAGTACACTGATTTCTGAAAATATATTTTTGGGACACTTTTCCTTCCTCTACCTTAATGATGCTTGATATGTTATGAAGAACTAAAAGGCGTTATTTTAAAGATGATTGTCTTTTGTTGGGGATGAATGTAAAGATACTAAACTAGCACAGTAAACCAAAATAAGTATGTCAGAATAGTGTGTCTACAGATACAGGTTATGTGGTGATAATAAATTGTGTTCCATGTTGCCAAAGCTTCAAAGTAAAACAAATATATATTTTTTGGCAGTATGATCTGATTAAACATTTATTTATTTAATTATAATAAAAGTTATGGTGGTGCTTTATTTTAATGTATTGTTCATCTTGCCTGCTTGGGATCTGATAGTTAAGGAGAGTATCCACTGCACACGCTCTTTGATACACAGATATTGTGTTTAATTTCTGCATATTTTAGAACTAATGTTGATGCATAATAGAATAGATACAATTAGTGATTGAATGATGTAGCCAGCAGATCTATATTGAAGTATCTATACTTCAGCATTGATTTTCTCAGGGCCTAATCTTTATTTGTTGTGACAAGCACATTCTTTAATTTCTGCTTTACACTCATATCGTTTATTGTGATACATACTTATTTTTTTTATTTGACCCCATATAATTTATTCATTTTGGGATAATACTACATTAGTGAGGTATCTTTCTTGTTATTTTTAAAGAGAAGACGATTTTTGTTTCAGGGATACCAAGATATTTAAGTTAGTGGTCTGACAGAGGGGTAAAACAGCCAACACATTTTTGTTATTTATTCATTTACAAAGAGACATCATCATAATGTAAACAACATGTAATGTATATGTTATCTCCAATAGCTATAGTCTTATTCACAACAGGACCCTCAGCTTCATAAACCAGCACAGGTTTTACATTTTCTGGTTGGTCAGTATTCATTTTTTATTGTTTCAAACATTTGTTTGTATTATTATTTTTTGAATTACTGTTGTCGAGTGTTATATGTGAATATTTTTATTGTTTATTATTTCTGAAATTATTTTCTCTTGTCTAATAGCAGAATTGGATTATTGTTTTTCAAACAAAACCATAGAATATTACTTCTGCAGGGTCAGCAGGCCCGTTATCTGATTTCAAGTATATTTACTTGAGTTGAGATGAAGATGTTTTTGGATGAAAACTGAACTGAATCATTCCAGTTCATGTGCTGTTTAAGATAAGAATATGTAACAAGGAAGCCAATTTTCCAAAATAAATCTACAAACAAATAAAAATGACTTAAATTTATGTTTTTTTGTTTTTTTTTAAGATACAAAAATCATATTTTTCACTGTTTGTTAAACTGTACAGTGTTCACTTTGTATTGTTGTATGACCGTCTGTTAAACTCAGATGGTGTCTGTAATGGGTGATGAATTGGGTATTTTCCAGGAGTGTGATTGAATGGCCATTTACCCATGAAATTGTCATGCACAGTAGTGAAACCCAGATCAACAGGAGCCTTTTTACTTCTGAGCAATCAACATGAATTGGAATTGTGACAGCAATGAAGTTTCCTTGGCTAAAGATATGTACAGTAATAACTTGTTTTATGGCAAGTTATTACTGTACACTGAGACTATACTGAAAGCCTAGTTGTCTTGGAATCTTTCTTGAGCACACTTCTAGGCTCATTTGCTGCATGAGTGTAATTAGAGGCAGGCTTAACACTGTGTTGACATTTGTGAAGAGGAAGACATTATTTTACCAGTTTAAACATTACTAGCTTATTCTCAACTTCTCTCTGATGACAATTTGAAACATGAATTTATTACTACCCATTATTATAAGATACCTTCCAAATCACAACTGTATAGAGAACATACAGTGGATTTTTAAAGCTTTTTCTTCTGTGCCATACAATTTTCATCTCATTTTAGGTACTGTTCTTACAACAATGTTCTTACAGTGTTTTGCTGTTGTTCTTACAGTGTTTTGCTGTTTTCATATATTGCTCTAAGTACAGTACCTAAAATGAAATGAAAATTGTATGGCACAGAAACAAAAGCTTAAAATACCCACTGTATTTTCTCTAAAAACAGTTATGGGATGAACCTTTGCCACAACAACAGCAGGAACGATTGATTCAAGAATTCAAGACACATGCTTCTCTGATTCAAGATGACATTTAGGAATACCTAATGACTGACAGTATTCATTGTCATCAAGGATATCTGGTGGGTAAATTCTCTAATTGGCCTGATGATTAATTGGTCTATGAGTTATTATGTAATCTATTATTTTATTGTACAGTATATTATAATATATTTGGTTTTGTATTTAACTACTGCAGAACAATGTACTTGTCTTGTTGCCGTACCAGAAACTAAACTCATTGTACAAGTCTGGCATGTTCATTGAGATATATCCACACGTGCTGTAACCCTGTGCAGTGACAAATGTTCAATATGGCCACCTACCACTACAAAAACAGCCTCTTAAATAAATAAAAAACAAGACAGAGGTTGGAAGTCAACGAGCGAGCACACACACTGTAATTCAATGTCTTAACCACTGCACAAAGTCATGTTCTTTTACATAAGCACTTATAATAATAATCTTTATTTATTTAATAATAATCTTTATTTTTATACAGCGCCTTTCATAGTGGACCACCATCACAAAGTGCTTTACAAGATACGAGATGTGTGAGAACTATGCATCAGTTGCAGAGTTACTTACAACAATGTCTCACCTGTAAGACGGAGCACTAGGAAGTTAAGTGACTTGCTCAGGATCATATGATGAGTCAGTGACTGAGCTGGGATTTGAACTGGGGACCTCCTAGTTACAAACCTGTTTCTTTAACCACAGGACCACACAGTGTTTAATATCTCACCAACACTTTATTTTTAATTTTCTAACATTAAACTGGCTTCATTCATTAACCAAATGTAGCTGCACTCGCTTCAGAATAGGGCCCTTTGTAGGTAGTATAATTCAAGTAACATTACTCTGACTTTCCAGTGTTCTGTATGTGTTGATGCTTAGATGTAGACAATGTATCTCTGAATTTTACACAAATGTGTGTCTAATCCTCTGATTACGTAAATATTTTATTAGTGTTATTAGTTGTATTATTAGTAGTATTATTATTTGTTGTCTTAATAAGCCTTCAGTCCTTGCATGAGCTTACAGTAGAAATGTTGTGCCCTTGAATAAACCAGACTCCTGCAGTATGCCATAATCCAATTTAAGAGAAAAATGCTTAATTTCTATTTTATGGTACAAACAGTCTATTCTTTTAACTAAGTAATTTCTCTTGGACTAAACTTAATAAATACAAGATTCCTAAACATGATGGGCTGCTTAACCATGCCAAACACTTTTGACAATTCAATGTGCTGTGTCTCAGTCTCATAAGGTGACCCTTATACATTGCCTTTACACATTAAGAAGTATAAATAATGCAGAGTGGGTCTGATGAAAATGTAACACTGTTGCATATTACCATTAACAAATCTGAATAAATGCTGATTGCATTTTCTACTGTTTTAGAATAAAGAGAAGATAGATGTATGTTCATTTGTAAAATGTAACTACACTGTCTACCAATTATTTATGTCAATTTTACACTAGACAGTAATGTCCATAATAACAGTGTTTTGCTGTATGTTTACAAGTCTGGTTCTATAACTTTACTGTTAATCACTCTTAAATCACAATGATTTTCTACAGTTTCTTGATTATATTCATATTCTTGTAATGACATTCAGACACAAACCTCCTTGTTTGTTACTATGGTTACCAAGTCATCTCTCTGATTAGGTGTATAATTTTATGACTTTCACTATAAATTGCACACAGCCTGGTCTATTGATTATGCAAGCTGAAAATTACCTTTCCTGCGGCTTTGAATGGGATTTTAGAAAAGAGAAATTGTCATGCCACACTGACTCTGCCCGGACTGCCCTCCTCTTCCCCCAAGATAAAGCTGTCACATGGGGTGGTGACTAAATGGATAATTAGCAGCCGTCACCCTTAACTAAATATTGTAGTTTGAGATCCCCTTTAACAGCTTAATTATCGTGGGTGTTTAACTAATACCAGCCTGTCAGCAGAATGCTTGCACCTGTGTTCTTCCCTATAAAAGTTAGGTGCAGAAAGGGGATGGGGTGCACACAGGACAGAGAGCACAGAGAACAAAGCATGGGGAGAACGGGGAGAGGAGCTTCTGAACCAGAGAGCGCCCAGGAAAGCAGTTCACGGAGCGGTAAGAAATGCGGGAAGAGAGAGGCTGTGCAGAGGATTATGGGAGCCACCCACTGAGTGCCGCATCGGGGAAGAGCTCCTTGTGAATGAGAAGGAGCGTTGGATAGAAGAACGCAGAATGCGTGGCACTGAGTGGGAGCAGGAAGAGACGCTGGAGACTGCGAGACTGGCATCAGATTATTGGCAGTGCAAGTAGCTGGGATACTATTTAGCCCTCCACACAGATAAGTGCTTGTTGCCTGGTATTAAATCGTTGATAGTGTGAAATAAGTACTTTGTTGTTGGCAGTTTTTTTTTGTATAAGGATATTTTAAATAGGGATTTGTGATTTTTATCATTACTGTAGTCATTTCCAGACGTAGTGTTTTAATCGGGAGGGTTGTGACACCAGATTTAAATGCATTGATTGGAGAAGTGGGTGGAAGGGATTCGGGGAGGTAAATTACAGGTTCCTAGTACCTGCTTTAAACACTAGGTGGCGTAGGTTGGTAGACTACAACTTTATTAAATCAATTTTTGTTTGTACCTGTTGTGCCCTAGTCTCTAGGGTAACTAGTGGTAGTAGACGGAGTGTAAAGTAGCTCTCTGCCCCATCCCGAATGTATTAACTGCCGCAAAATTAATGAGGCATGTCATAAGCTGCAACATTTAAATCTGAAAATTCCGCTGCGCCGGTGTTCTGAAACCCTCAGAATGGGCTATCGGTAGCACAGACTAATTGGTGTTTATTATATATGATAAAGCTTTTTTTTTATTGACGATCACTTCAACACCTGATGAAGACACACACTGGGCCTCATTTACGAAAGAGTACTAAACATTATGGTGCACGTTCATGATTTCCGTATTTACTATTGCAATTTTATTCATTATCTCACGAAATGGTGGGCATATTATGGCGCACATTCATTTTATCTTGCCACACTATAGAAATCAAAATGAATATGTGAAGTGTATGGTAATGTATTTAAATGAGGCATCCCGCTCTGAATAATGAGATGACATTTATTCACACCATATTTACTAAAGGGCAATTATCGTAGTGTGCACCTTAAAGCGAGCGATAATTCGTGTTTAGAAACCAGGCTTTAACCACTGATAGGCACACTATTTAAACCTATTTTTAAATAGGAGGCTGTAGGAGGCTTTGTGGTCCAGTGGTTAAAGAAACCGGCTTATAACCAAAAGGTCCCCGGTTCAAATCCCACCTCAGCCACTGACTCATTGTGTGACCCTGAGCAAGTCGCTTAACCTCCTTGTGCTCCGTCTTTCTGGTGAAATGCAATTGTAAGTGACTCTACAGCTGATGCATAGTTCACACACCCTAGTCTCTGTAAGTCGCCTTGGATAAAGGCGTCTGCTAAATAAACAAATAATAATATTTTTCTGGTCTGAAATCTATCTGGCATCATGTAGGCATTACTTGCATTAAAGTTTTCATATAGAGCAGAAAATTACCTGTAAATAACAGGTTATACTAAGCTTGAATAAATGTGAATTAATGTTATCATTTCTTTATTTTACAGTTCATTACATTGGTACACATAATAGAGTGGTTAAATAAGACAGTGGACCAAACAAATTATTATAATTGAAAACAACCTCCTCCACTGGAAATTCGAACTCCTCTGCATGCAGTTTTAATTTGTGTTGCCTCCCCTGCGGAGGGCTGCGTCTGTTGATTTTCGGTCAAAGTAAGCCGCCGCCAGCTTTCATAATAAACCACTGACCAAAAGATATGCCTGGACTGCTGGGGCTTTTAATCTCATGGTGGTCACGGGTAAGTCTTGGACATTACCGTGCACATTAAATTATCGCTAACAATACATGTAGTGTGCACTCTATGGTATGTAAATTAGCCAAGTAGTGTGCATGTAAATTAATGCATTCCCTGTTTGAAAATGGGACAATACATTTAGATTTATGATGCACGTTAGGCTCACTACTTAATATGCACCTTACAGCTACATTAGTGCCCTTTCGTGAATAAGGCCCTACGTGTTAAAACGCGTTGTGTTGAAACGCATTGTCGACAAGTCACCACTTTAATATATTAATAAATCATGTATTTGATAATGTATGTTTCTCTAATTTTGAACATAACGTTTTATAACACTGTGATGTTTGTGTACTATATGTTAAAACTTGTAGGAGTTTTTAAAACTATTCATTAATGTTCTAAAATAACATTCTTAAGTAATGGATTACAACCACACTTGCACTGCCTGTCTGCACTGTCCATCAGGTACTTCCAGTTTAATCCAAACAGCTGAATACAATTAAAATACAGACATTGCTAGTTTGGTAGTAGTATAAACATTAAACACACTTTAAATAAAAACATTACTATGTTGCTGCTGTTTTGAAATTGAAACAAGAGATTCGTCGACTACGAGTTTCTGAGGTCAACTGTCACCTTTCTAGTTGACTGGTCAACTAGTCGGTGCTACCACTACTTAAAATGTAAAGTTAAATTGCATGTCAATTTTAGTGTTGCAATGGAGCATGAAAGGAAAATAATCACAAATATTTTAACATGCTTATATCTTTTTTTTTTTACTGAATAATTTATAGCTTTCCAGGATGTAATGGGATCCCCATAAAATAATTATTGAACCTAATCAGATTTTAATATCATGCTGTGTCTCTTGATCTAAGAAAAATATGTTCTGTTTGTAATAGGATTGTGGGAATCCGCTGCAAGGGATTGAGAGAGACAGAGGGATTGCAATACGTTTTATTTACAGTATTTTACAGGTGTTGCTGCAACATAGAAAAGCTGCATCTCCATGCTGCTACTAGGGTACCATCCATGGTATTACTTATTGCGTTAGAAAATAAAAGTTCCCCACACAGTTGGCTTCAGTGCTGCTCCCACTACAAAGGGAGATCCTGCTGCAGGCCACGTATTTGGTTCACTCACACTGGTTGGACACCCAGTTGATCTAGTCTGAATTTGTTTGGATGTGATTTTCGGATGGATAATGAGTGGAAACAGCATCTTTTTAATGAGCTTCTTATGAATACAAATTCCAAGACAGTTGAACCCTTTAAGTTGAGTTGTGAGCCAGATAATGCAAATTCATTGTTTGTATTGTGCTAAGCCATAATGTAATGACTGTTTTGCTACATGCTGAAGGGCAGAAAAGAGGATCAGGTAACATTTTGAACACTTGACTGGCTTCTGGTGGAAATCCAATTGAGAAAATGAGAATTATTATCCAGGGAATGAATTTGGAAAAATCTGCTTTGGGAGTTCATTTTTGCAACAAACCATTTTTAATATCATAAATAAGAATACTAGTCCTGTTGTTGAGCTGGTAGAAGAAAGACATTTAACTTCGTACAAATGTATCCTTACACCAATTCACTCAGAATGCCTGTCTGGTGAAAAAAAAATGGACAGTGAGATTGGTATTCACCTTTACTAACAAGTAATCTCTTATATATTGTATTTATCATGCTCAATGTTCAAGACAATGACCTTACTCTGCATCATATGTACTCACCTCTATATAAAACGGCACATACTGACACATCGTTATTTTTATATCATCAATCAGCAAGGCTGAACATAAGGTGACAAAGTACAACCAAAATATGTCAAATTGAATAGCTACTATTTACTTTGTATACTCTATATAAACATTGATATACTCATATGGGAAAATGTTATTTGCTGGTGCGGGTGCCAGAGAAACTACGTTATCCGAATTTATATTCTGATTCACTCAATTTTACTATGGGGAAAAAAAAATGTAATTTTCTGTCAGAAAAGGGTGGTTGGATTAAAAACAAAAAACTAAAGTTGATGCTGGGATATTAAATAAGAAAAACTATAAACACCCAGCACTATCTCCATATTGTCAATGAATTGTACACACGTATACTGAAATACATATCATAAACTTTTTGAAACCTTTTTTCATCCACCAATCAGGAAATTCCATTGTAGGACACTACCAAATTGAATTTTCAAATAGAATATCTGCCTTAAAATAAAAACATAAAAAAAACAGAAGGGATGCAAAACATTGAAAAGGTAAATACATTTGTACACTAGATTATTCAAATGTCAATTTCTAATTGTAATAAAACCCTAATTAGCGGAGACTGCTTTGGTAGCTGCCAAGGGAGAGTCTGTCAGATGGTAATGGCATCTATTTAGGGTTCTATGGTTACGAATACAACTAATTGAAAGCTAAATTATAAAAATGTTACCCCACATATTTGCAGGGTCCAATTTATCCCGTTTATGTGGGAATGTTAAATGATAAAGGTAAGGTTAAAACCTCACCACCCCAGAGTAAATATTAGCAAGGTTGTCCGGGTCGGCCATTTTGTAAATACCATTGTAATTACCCTTCATGTACACCGGGTTGTTTTATGTTTCTTCTAAATACTTAACAAACAATCACAAAAAAAGGACATTCTAACATTATAACAACATGATGTAGGAAACATACTAGAAAATAGAAAATCACAAATATATTACATAGATTATTAGTTTAATTAAAATCTGTTCCAGGTTATTAAATGTAGAATCCTATAGGGGGCACCCAGGTATTGCAAACATAAATTCATTTTCAACTGGCTTTTGCTATATGCAGTGAAAGGTGTCATTCATACAAAACAAGAAGAGAAGGGATATTGAAATGTATTTAGTGTCAGAATTCTGTTCCCCGATCAGAGATAAAGTCAATTAATAAACTCTGTTATTTAATTATTTTCTAATACTTATCTTGTTCAAAATGGAAAACAATGGTTGCTTACTGGGGATAAGAGTAGCAGTGAAGCTGTCCCCATTTATAAATCCAAAAACAAGCTTGTGAAAGCATAATATTAAACCAGGCAGTGCAATTAATATTCTCCTCCTGAATGTTAGGTTGAGTTTGAGGAACACCACGTGCTTTCCTCTCTCTCACAGCTCAGCGAAGTCGTATAATTACCTATTTAAATTTGATCCTAACAGCCTTACTGGTTTTGAAGGGGGCTGTGTATGGTAGCCTTGGCTCCTTGCCGTGGAGTTGAAAGGAATCACCATGGCAAAAGGCATATCTCTCGATGTCTAAGAAGAATGTTTTTTTTAATGAAAATACTCCAGTATTTGTCATGACTACCTTGCTTAAACTTGCAATGTCCATCAAAAAGATCATCAAGACATTTCAGCGTCTATAATTACACAGGATAGCCAATATCTATGAAGAGGACCAAACAAAACAAATGTCTAGGGCAGCCATGGTCAGCTAAAACTAATTCAACAAGCCTGTAAAGCATTTTAAATTGTTCTGGAGAGATATCTGGCCTTTTCTCAATGATACATCCGCTTCACTGACTGCAGCAAAGCCTGTTCTCCAGAATGGCCTATAACATATCATCACTTTTGAGACTTTTCCTTAAGGAACATAAAAATATGTGCAGTCTTGGATACAGAAGCACCTGCCAAGCGAACAACTAGCATCAGCCTTTTACTAGCCTTTTCAACATGGAGATGCAGTTTTTATATGGAGCAGAATACATTTTCCATTTTGCACAACAAATTGATTTTTTCTTTTTTGTTTAAGTTACTTAGTCCTTTCTATTGACATTTTCATAAAGGGTTTACATTACTGCTGACCTGGCTGAGTCTAGTGTCAACTGATCAGAAGCAAGTAAGGGGGGTCTAGTAAAGAATCAAGTAGCGTAACCCTTGGAGAGTAAACATTTACCTCTCTAGCAAGAACACGACCTTCAGATTCTAGAACCTACTCCAGCCTGGAGAAATTCTGATTTCCAGCAGTGATCAGTGAAAGATAACTTTCGATACCTGGTAGGAGAGTGTAAACATCGCAGCAAGAGGTGTTTTATATAAATTAATCTGCTAATAACACCATTACTATGGAGGGGACCATACTTTAAAGACCTCCTGCAATGTGCAATCACAGAGCTTAGTTAGTTTCTGTACAAAAGATAGGCGTGTTTACTGCCCTGCAGCTGAGAAGACCTACTTGCAAAAGGGAATGGGAGTGAAATTATATTATCATGGCCAAGAAACAATATCATTATTTCAGTGTTGCACACAGGAGAGGTCACATGTGTGTGAGATTCATTATGTTCTACACACAAACGGCATCTGCCAGTTCAATGGGTTGAAATAAAATAATGAAAAAGAGAAGATATCTTGTTTAAGCACAGCAATATAAAAGCAGTACATTTATAGTTGTAAGATATGGGGAGGGTTACTATCCAAAACATTGTCTCATACTGGCGATCAAAGATATGATTTAATACAGTTATACATAATGTGTATGGAGAGAGGTCTAGATATAGCTGCAAAGATATTTGAAAAAGTGTTTAAATATTAATGGAATTTTAATATAATTTGCAGGTGCATATTTTTGTAACTCAATTACTTTAAAAATGTAGACAGGAACATTTTTAATTATTGAAGTGTCTGTGGATTTACTTTTGTGATGAGTGTTTTGTTTTGGGTGGGTTGGCATTCAGGGTATTTGCAGCCCCTAAGGATGTCCATCTTACATAAAGCTTTGGTGAAAAAAATAAAGAAAAGTTACATTAAAACCCTCAAGATGGCAGTAGTAAGTAAGGCACGGTTTTCTATTCTGTTTATGGAAACAGATTTATTTAATTTGGTACACTGATGTAAGGAAATATGCTGCAAGATTGATTGAAAATTAAATAGATGAGTTACATATTCAATGCTTAAACCCATATTATTTTAAACCATGTCTAGGGTACCTTTTTAAAAACAACATTGGTTGCTCCACAAATATTAACAGGAAATAGACATACAGTACTGTATACCTTGAAAGTCAGTTCAAAGTAGGTGCAGTGACACTATGCCTCACTATGAGGATTTGAAAGTCAGTTCAAAGTAGATGCAGTGACACTATGCCTCACTATGAGGATTTTAGCTGTGTTTTAAACAACCAGACCACTATTTTGTTAAACCCGAAACAGGAATCTGCCCAGGGAAAACCTGTCCATTTGACTATACAAAACATATACAGTTAAAAAACAAAAATGACACACACCCTACCCCTGAAAAGGAAACTTACACACACCCTAAAATGCCACAAATAGAGCAACACAATATGTTCCTGTGATCCCCTAGTCACCCTTGATCCCAGTAGAAATATGACCCCCTTGACTTTGGATTTATTGTGGATAACTTCAATTTTGACCTCATTGGCTTGGGGTCAAGGTTGGGGTGAGGGTTAGGAAAGGGTTCATTTTATTAATTTTATTTCGCCACTATAAACTCCAATGGCATTACATTTCAGCTTTGGAAGTATACATACATTTATAAGTGTAAGTATTTTATTGGGACTTATGATTTGTACGTTTGTTTTGGATTGTGTTTCCCTTTTAATAAAATTCACCCTCTACCATTGTGGTAGAGGTTTTTCACCTCTATAAAGTGACTCTGTGACGTGTGTTCCACCTCCACACCCACTGCACCGTCACAACAATCAATTAGCACCCAGCCACCTGACATAAATGGAGACCTCAGCTCCTCAGAAGGGAGAGGTAGCTGAGGAAGCAAGGGTGGTGTTTTTTTTGTGTGCTGGTTTTTTTAAAATTTTGCAGTCCAGTGAAGGCAAAGCTCAGCCTGGAAGCTTTACTTTGTGTTTATTGTTTGTCTGTTATAAACTTTTTGTTTGGCCCTCGTGTCTGTTTATTTTGTGTTTTTTATTTAATAAAAGTCTTTTGTTTGAACTGCAGTCTGTCTCTCAGTTTAGCTGAGGCGCTTGGTTGGTAACCACAAAGTTATATCGAGCATATCGAGCTCCAGTCTGTTTCACTGACAAGCCTCCAAAGAGAAAAATGTATTTTGTAGCCATTTACTGGTGACTTCCATGTTACTGTTACCTTAAAGAGTAAGTAGTGCGGTTCCGAAAAATGTAGCATTATACATCCCTACGTGTTGCTACAACTGTTTAAATAACGTACCCGTAATTATTATTTTCATTGTTCACATCCTGACAACTTAGTATTGCAAACATTCTACATTTACAAATGAATATACTGTGTTTCTCATTGTATAATACTTCTTAACTTATAAAGTATGGGTGTGGCAGCTCAAATAAGATATACTCCATACACAACATACTGTATTAGCCAATTATGAATCACAAAAATTAAGTCTACTCAATTTTGAAACATTTGGCATTTCTCCCTCTAATTGTGCACATAAAGATTGCCTACCCAGGAACCCTAAATTGGGCAGATCCATTATTTTTCTCTCAGATAGCTTTAATGTATGAATGAAAAATGCAGTACAGCAGAAACACTCTATTAAATATATATATATATATATATATATATATATATATATATATATATATATTTTTTTTAATTTATTTTTATCAAGCGGGAAGACTAAAACAGTTTGTGATAATATACATTAAATCCTTCACAATAAACTGCAACTTGGTGGTTTCATTTATTCAACACAGCACTTTTAATATCCCTGAGTAAAACATGTACATCAATAACACTAAACTGGTGGCCACAAAACAAAACAGGACTGTGGCAGAGTAGGGCTCTGCCCTTGTAAATATTGGCAGGGATAGGGTTTAATTCTCCTCCCTGCCCAGGTTTATTGTGTCAGGTGGGAATAATGAACAATGTGACAGGGAGCGTGAGGATCTGAGCTGCAAATCTCCCTCCCGACCCAAGAGGGCGCTAAGCAGAGGTACTTGCACGCCTGTTCAGAGACGGGCCGGCTTGGAGAGAGGGGCGGAAAAGGAAGTCGGCCATCTTGGTGCAAGGCGGAATGACCATATTAGGGGACAAGATTACTGTGATCAGCTGTGCTGCATTAGACAACTGGCAGGTGTGCTGAGTCGCACTGATCATGGGGTGGAGTCTCCTAGTATATAAGGGCTGTCATTCTGTAAGTGTGGGGCCTTTGAGGTAATAGTGAGCCTGTGTTGCTGAGCTGTGTGTTTGTTTTGTTTTGTTTGTTGGTGGTCTATGTGTTTATTTATCATCAGGACCGGGGTCAGACGCCAAGGAGCTGCCGCACTACTGCCAGCACTCGTCACCTTGGACATCACACGGCCCGCACAACTGAACTGGACACTTCAGCACCTGAGCACCTGCACTTTTCACCACCCCACAAGTGCACCCAAAGAGCCGAGAGGGACATGCTTTATTGGGACTTATGATTTGTACGTTTGTTTTGGATTGTGTTTCCCTTTTAATAAAATTCACCCTCTACCATTGTGGTAGAGGTTTTTCACCTCTATAAAGTGACTCTGTGACGTGTGTTCCACCTCCACACCCACTGCACCGTCACAACAATCAATTAGCACCCAGCCACCTGACATAAATGGAGACCTCAGCTCCTCAGAAGGGAGAGGTAGCTGAGGAAGCAAGGGTGGTGTTTTTTTTGTGTGCTGGTTTTTTTTAAAATTTTGCAGTCCAGTGAAGGCAAAGCTCAGCCTGGAAGCCTTATTTTTGTAAGCTTTACTTTGTGTTTATTGTTTGTCTGTTATAAACTTTTTGTTTGGCCCTCGTGTCTGTTTATTTTGTGTTTTTTATTTAATAAAAGTCTTTTGTTTGAACTGCAGTCTGTCTCTGGGCCTCATCCCTTGCGCCATCCTGTCATAAGGACTTGTATCCATAGTCTTAATATGGGAGATAAAGAAGATTGTAAAGACGGACAGATTGAAATGAATTTCTTAATATAATAATTACATTATTAATGTAAACTATTTATTTAGCATTTTACAGACATAAAGATCTTGGTAACATGTTAGTTTAGATATCCGTTATAAGTGATTATAAACAGTAGCAAAAAATAAACAATGGCAAAGGTGTATAATAACTGTATTGCAAAAACAAAGCAGCCCCATAAAATTGATGAGACAGACATATAAAGGCAGAGAAAGACAAACAAACCTGGAAATACAGGCAGACACACTATATCCATGATAACTATATAAAATAGCAAACAAAAAAAAAAATTAAAAGGCAAAAGTGTTTACCGTATTACTTCGAATTAATGCCACCCTCCAATTAACGCCTCCTTCAGATATCAGCTTTTTAATGCCGCCCTTGAATAATCGCCGCTCTCAATAAAGAAAGTAAAGGTATTTTTTTTCTACCCCTGCTTAAAAAATAAAGAAATGCGCAACTCTGCCTATGTACATGACACCCACAAAGAGACTGCAACCTCAATCCAGCATGTAATACAAACTAATGTACACCCACCTTAGTAAGCAAATGTTATTTTATAGTACAGTCCCGACAGACAACCCAAGATGAACTACTTAAAGCACAGCAGTCCTTCACGTTCTTTTTTTCCAGCAGAGTTCAGTGCCAACACAGCAGGGGATAAAACAAGGGCTGTCTGTTTACCTCCTCGTCGGCCTGGATGGTGAAAACTTAAACTCAGAGGAACTTGGAGTTTTGCTGGTCACTCTAAGCGCTATCCGAAAGCTGGCTGAAGATATCTTCTTGTAGGGGGTTTAGTTGTTTTGTTTATTATTCAATTGGAATTTTACTCAGTCCTGTACAATTACATATAAAAAAAAAAAAAAAAAAAAAAAAGTGCTTACTATCTATGAGAAGATTTAGTTTCGATTTCTCTTACAGAGAAATTACAAACAAGCAGGTAAATTACAGTGAAAAAAAAAAAAATCAAGTAGGATATATTTTAGTTTTAATAGAAGTCAAACCGATATTCAGAGGTAATATTTTTCGTTAAGAAAAACAACTACATCACACTCAACTACCATTGTCTCTCCTCTTCTTGTCACGCCCCATAGCAACCAATACACACTCCTGATTCGCTGGTACAGTACTCCCCTGACCTCCCAACTCAAGCCCCCAAAACACACAAGAGTATAGTGCTGCAGATCGGAGCCTCTCATGGCGCCGTTTCTAAAATGCATTAAATCATTTAATAAAATATTGCAGCATTTGTAAAGCATAGATTATTAATGAAGGCCAACCTCGTATAATCGCCACCCTTGTTTAAGGGCAGCAGTCATTTTGATCAATTTAAAATAAATGCTGCGCCAAATTGAACTAATACGGTAATAATAGTCTTATTATTTCCAATCATATATAATTGTTAATAGCATAATTAATAATCACTTATAACAGATGCCTAAACTTTATAGAAGTTGCTTAACATATTTAATACATATAAAAAGCAAAATATGTGTTATATACATTATTAGAATGTTACTTGTCAAATACTTTGTTATGAAATGTTTATAAGTCAAGTCTGGGACAGCAGGCAAGGGCCAGTGCTGTGTGATCCACTGCTGTGATGAATACTTCTGAACCCTGCGGGCGAGGGTAGGTACTACAATAAAAAAAACAAAAAAACACTGGAACAGGGGGCTGATGCTTTGTAGTTTAGCTGAGGCGCTTGGTTGGTAACCACAAAGTTATATCGAGCATATCGAGCTCCAGTCTGTTTCACTGACAAGCCTCCAAAGAGAAAAATGTATTTTGTAGCCATTTACTGGTGACTTCCATGTTACTGTTACCTTAAAGAGTAAGTAGTGCGGTTCCGAAAAATGTAGCATTATACATCCCTACGTGTTGCTACAACTGTTTAAATAACGTACCCGTAATTATTATTTTCATTGTTCACATCCTGACAACTTTTTACACTTACAACTTTAAAACCGGTTTCAAACCTCTTTTCAAAATGTCTGCTCTAGTGCACTGGAGTTTGAGATCTGTCCTCTAAATCACTGCAGGAAGACCTATAAAATGGCTTTTTTTCTGTTCCGTACTACATCATGGATCGTTAATGCTGTGTTACCTGTTTGACAATGTGGGCAAATATCACTATCAGTGCACAGAGCGGGCATTTTGAAAACAGTTTTGAAACAGACTTTAAAGTTGTAAGTGTAAAAAGCTGTCAGGGTGTTAACAATGAAAATAATAATTACAGGCATGTTATGTAAACTGTTGAAACAATTCGTGGGGGGCATGTAATGCTATATTTTTGGAACCCCGCTACTTACTCTTTAAATACTAGTTAATTACAACTGAAAGTTACCTTCAATAATTACACACAGAGTCTATGATGTGCATCCTTTTCAATGAAAAGGAGTGATGAAAATAGGTTGCTCATATCCATGCCTCCAACAGAAATGTTATTATTAAGTGGCAGTTGGTAAAAACTAAAGATTAACCTTTAATAAATGATATATTGCAGCATAATGTACATCCTTATAAATCCAAGCGAAGTATATGAAAACAGGTTGCTAGGCTATCAGCACTAATCTGTGACTAGTACTACCTTGTTAATCAGGGACTTGGAATTATTGATATTCATTTATTTGACTGTCTTTGGTATCATCTTTGGTATATTCTATTACATTTTTTTCCAAGTGGAATATACATACATAGAATTGACTTCACTACAGTGCAGTGAGAGCTTGACAAGATACAACCAGTTTTTATTACATGACAAGGAAGGACTGACACTGTGGATCTGATGAGGTTTATGGTTTATTGATCCTGAAAAAATAAAGTTCAGTGGTCTTTAGTCAATTCTTTTGCTGCAGTAAAACTGTGCTTTATCTGTTTTTTCTATAAAACAGAATCGTAAATATCACTTACTCTATTTAATCTCTATATAACCCAGGAATTTAAAATTACAAATCAGATTACAACTTATGTTTATAAACTTTACTAACACAAATAATATCACAATTACTTATACTGTGATTCCTTCTCACAACATAAATACTATTAGCTTCATAAGACCTGAGAAGATCAATTTTTCTTCATTAAGGTCATCCACGATTGGTGCTAATTGTGGTCTGTGTTCACCTGCTTGCATATATATGTGTATATATATATATATATATATATATATATATATATATATATATATATATATATATATATATATATATAGTAACACAGCAGGGAGGGGGTTAATATCCTCCCTGCAGAAAATATGTGCGTATGCACATTTTGTTAATTTGCTTATTGTTTAATTTGTTTTTCTGTTAATTGTTTTATTATTTAATTATCCCCTGCACCTGGGGATCATTGTAAATCAGAGCCAGGTGCAGGGTATTTAAAGAGAGCAGCCAGTCTGTTCTAGGCTGCTAAGGAGAAGGAGGCAGAAAGGAGTGCTCTGCTTCCTGGCAGTCGTGAGGTACAAAAGTATGCTGCATTAAACCTGTGTGGTTTTTGTTTAAGGTGTTTGGCAGGTAAACGGTTTAGCCGTCCTGCGAGTGAGTCAGGGACCTGCCTGTCTAGTTAGTGCTCGTAAAGAGCTAAGTGTTTGTTTTGTTTATTTTGGTTTTTGTGACTATTAAAAAAATAGCGCAACAGCGCTTTTAAAAATCAAGTTTTGTGTGTGGCTGGGTCATTTAAAGTACTGAAAAAGAACCTGAAGGACTAAAACCCTTCACAATATATATATATATATATATATATATATATATATATATATATATATATATTAAAATAGATTTCACAATCTTGGTTGAATGAAAGGGTACAATATACAACAGTTTCAAAAGCTTTCAAACTGTAAGAGGTATGCTTTTTAAATTATAATATCACTCTATATAAGATAAGATTTTGGAGTCAATAACATTTTAATGAAGAATTCAAGATGGAAGTATAATCATACATCCACAGGGATCCACCGATAGTGCCAATAGTGACAGCGTGCAAGCAAGTAGCCTTCACGAGTGAGAGGAAGCAAAGCCATTCTTCGAGGGCTAAGTCAAGATCATCACACACAAACAGTAAGTGACTAAAGCCGGATGCAAACCCCGGCCAGGAGAGCAATAACCTACTTGCCACCTGTTTCCTAGATGGCTTTGAAAGCATTGCTCAGTTGCTCAGGAAAAAAATGGCTTTTATAAGCATAGACATTGTCCTTAAAAATTTTAAATGGGTATAATTCTATGAAAAATGTCAGATAAAGGCAATCACAGACCGCATGTATTGTTTACATTTCTGGGGAACATGAAATTCATTCTATTATTCCAGTAAATCTAACCTAATATGTATTGCCATTATTTTGTAGGTCGTAGATTTTAATATTTTGGGGTATTTTGGGGTTTATATGGATTGGACATGATTTCCAATTAGCAGACACATCAAAGAAAAATAGAAGAAATTAATTTTATTAACTTGCACAAAATACAAAGGATAAAGTGGTTTGTGTGCCTTTAAATCTGAGAGTACTTGCAGTTCCTAGTCCTCATAGAAGTATGGTTCTCTTCTTCAAGAGCATGGTACCTCCTCTAGATCTTGCTGTCCTCAATAATAGCTACAAATACATAACTAGAGTTTATTTTACATACAGTATATTAAAATAGAGATAATTCAGTAAAACATTTAATTGAAACATAAGTAAAAACTGGGGGGGCGGTGGGAATCTCAGTATGCACACTTTACATGTGGAATATGATGTGTAGCAGTTCTGGTTTCTGTTTAATAATGTCCCTGGCATGTATGATAAAGCACAATATGTGCAAGTCGAAGCCACATTTTCCCAAGTTAGCTGGTACTTTGCGAACATTTTGGAAATTGCTATGCTGACAGAAATATTATCTATAGATGGTACGAACATGAATGACATCAGCACAAAACAAGCCAGGTTTATTCGCCTTGAAATCATAAAAAGAAAAGAAAATTGACAGAAATGGGTGGCGCAAGCCATCGGGAGACAGGTCCAAAATGACACTGGACATTTCCATCAATGCATATAAGTTTACCAACTAAAGCATCACCATTTTCTGTCAAATATTTACAATTAAGATTGTCATCTTAGACAGTATTTAACTGATGGACGGAGAGTACTGTTGGACGAAGTCACCAATACATACCTCTGTAATAAACAGTGGCTGTCCAGCAAAGCACAGTGCTCTGACAAACTCATTAACATTCTGTGCTTCTTTTTATTAAAGCATGTGTAAAAGCTGCATAAATGGATTGCTTGTCTCTCAGTTCACTTTCTTGTTTTAGTTTAATGTGTTGTTTATTTTTCAGTATGTTCTTTTATTGTCAGTGCGAACATGTACCTCAATGCAGCAGTATTTGCAGCGCTATGCATCCTCTGCCTTATCTGACCCACTTTTGCTATTTGGCTTTTTGTATACTTTGAAACATTGTTTTCTGTTTTTGATTTATATTCATAAACTGAATTACTTTTTCTCCCCATTCCTCATCCACTCAAAATATTATATTTTCATGTAAGTATTTCAATTTAGTTTTTGATCAAGCTAGTTACTCTGCCACAGTAATCAAACTTTGATTGTCCATAAGAAAACAGAATCAGGTGATCATGTGTTTGTGAAGCAACAGAGAATCAATCACGTGCATCGTTTGAATGATATTTAATCCTGTAAGCACTCACTTATGATTCCTACCAAAATAATGTCATTATTGACACAGGTCACTTCCAATCAAAGCTAAAGTATGCCCATGGCACAACTACATTGCTGTAATAACAAACTAGCCGCAGAAACCATTTCCTTTTTTACCCCTCCTGCTCTTTATTATAGTCCACTACACAGCTGGCACAGCTGCCTCTTTTACTGTCAGGGTGGGCACTACCATATACATAGATGGAATGGATACATTGCTATAGCCAGTAATAAAGGCAAGGCCAGTACTGATTGGTTCCCGTCATTGCTTAATAATGGGGTTTCATTGCTTGTCATTCATCTGGCCTCAGTTATATGCCCCCAGGGTTGAAGCCGTCTGACAGATCGTCCACGTTTTCTCAATGTGGTCTTAATTGTTACCTGAAGGAGTGAATATGCACTGGAGTGAAATTTTTATAATTTGTTACTTGCTTTGTTGGACTTAAGGGTTGATTTGATCAAACTATATGGCTGGATATTTTTAGAACATTTTAAAGTACTGGGGAATCACCCTGGACCTTTATGAGCCTCTGATGTATCTGTGCTTGTCCTGGGATTACCTCTAAAAATAAGGGTTTGGCACAATCCAGGGGTATTCCACTATGGCTTATTCCTGGGACAGAAATTGATCAAATCACCCCTAGATATACAGACTGAGAATGGTTCATTATAGTGTATGTAGACCAGTGTGCCAGTTATACATTAACTGGACCGTATCAAATGTCAAGAATATCTCAAGGGTTCATTAATCACAGTTGCATTGGCATTCTTATTTTAAACACACAGTCACACAGTATATTATTATTATTATTATTATTATTATTATTATTATTATTATTATTATTATTATTATTACGAAGATATGCACCCACTGAGGTTTGCATTGAATTCCCAAAGGGTTCACCACTGTAATACAACTTTGGTATATGGAGCTGAAAAAGTCGGTACTTTAAATACACTCAGTATTTCAATTTAGAATCAATACTTTTCATAATAGCAAATAATGATTATGAGCAATATACTGTGTGTGTATATATACAGGTAGTGGACAAAAAAAATGGAAACACCAATGTAAAGTCACTTAATAGGGCATTGGACCACGATGGTATCCCGCTCTGTGGAGTTCTCGGTGGACCATTTTTTATGAAACTGGCTGCTCACGCCCCAGGTTGAAATTTGCAGTCAATTGATCTGCAGTTGCTTGCCTTTTTTGCCTTGCACTTCGAGTTAATGCACATATATCACGATCCTGGAGTATGTGCTTCCACCCACTGTTGCCCTTTGCTGATGATGTCATTCCCTCGGAGTTCCATGCCGACATCACCTTAGACACCATTGCTCGTGAAACATCAGCAAGTTGAGCTGTCTTGGTCACTGAAGCTCCTGCCAAACGTGCCCCAACAATCATCCTTCTTTTAAAGTCACTGAGGTCTCCTCTTGCAGCCATGCTAGCTATAATTATAGGCAACCAGGCCTGTCCAGCATTTTTATGCATGACCCTAAGCATGCTGGGATGTTATTTGCTTAATGTGGAAGCCGTTGCTTTCAATATACTTGGTGTCCCTCATTTACCCAGGTATTTCCATTTTTTTGTCCACTACCTGTGTGTATATATATTTATATATATATATATATATATATATATATATATATATATATATATATATATATATATATATATTGGTTTATAAAATAGTTAGAGTATAAAATATAGTTAGAGTATACATAATTACAAAAAAAATCTGCTGTGGTCTTTAGTTTTGGCAGTCATGCATCCCATGTTATTAAAGTAGGTATTCAGACCATATTTAATAAGTACACAGTGAACAAAGCCAACAACTATTCAGAAAGAATAGGTGTGCCAGCATTCAAATTGTGTGTACAATTTATTTTGTAGGTTGAGCCAAAAATATCAGTTGTGTAAGAGATGTATTGGCTGTTTGTTTTACCTTTATTCTTAACGGTCTCTTGTTTTCACAAGATCCATGAAACTGCACAGCCTACTGATACCCAGTTTATTTAAATCGGAAATAACTGGGATCTGTATTGCTACTGTATTGTTGTGTTAAATGCCTTTTCCTGGATTATAGATGTGATTTATGAGACAGGCTGGTGTGCAGCAGATCCTAGTAATTAATCAGCAGATTTCCTCCCTCTGGCATATCTCTCTGCCCCTCTACTGTGATGTAAATCAGACGTACTCTACACTGAATAGTCAAGACACACACTCTCTGTTCTCTCCTTCTCTACACCCCTGCCCCCCCCCCCCCCCCCCACTCTCTCCCTCTCCCTCTCCCTCTCCCTCTCCCTCACACTCATGCACACACACGCGCACACACACATACACCTACAAATCCTGCTGAAAGCAGGGACAGAACGGCAGGCAGGCTCATTTAGCAGAAGAATTTCAACTGACATTTCTAAATTACGCTGCTAGACTCAAAGCTGGCTGCCGACTTGCGTGAGTGTGCAGTGAAGCAGCCCGTCTTTATTCCACAACGATGTCTGAGTTTATTTTAGCCTTGCTAACCATATCGGGATTAATTCCTATTGCTGAGGTGCTGACAGTGGGAGCTGAACAAGGTAAGAGTGCATCATCGGTGATGGGGAGAGGGATTAAACAGGTCTGTTACAAACTTATTGTGCTAACCTGATACTGACTGTTGGACAGTTTGAATCTGAATTTGACTGTTGTCTACCAATTCCTAAATCCAGTATTGTGTAACAGTCATGTAGCAAAACAACGTGTGCTCATAATTTAAGTATACATCATGGTCAGTATTTTTTCATCATTTTTTAATAGCTGCAGAAGTGCGGGAAATTATTCTGGGTGTTTGAATTTGGGCAGGTTGCTTGCTCTGTGGTGCTGTACTGTAGGGGCATTGGTTCTTTTTGTTAATTCATTTTGTATACCGTGTCAATACCCTACAATTAATTTTGCACTATCCTTTAGATTGTGTTGGGTATTCATATGTAAACACAGTAGCTGTTGAAGATGTACGGTACAGCAAGTAGTTTGTTTCACATACTATTACTAGAGATTAGATTGGATGTTTTAGTTTAACGCCACGACTTCACAAGAATACTGTAGGCTACTGTATACATTTTCATCAGTTTATGTCGTATCAAAATCGTTACATTTTAATAGAGAATTGAGAAGAATGTAGCCCTACCACATGCTGTGCAAACAATTTAAACACGTATGCATGTTTTTATTCTGTATTTTGTTTGGTGATATTTGATTTCTGCATATTGACCAAAAGAAAAAGAAAAATGACAACAAAACAATCAGAAAAAACAGTTTATGTATCTTCGAAAATGTGCTCAATCTTCAGTAGATTTAATCCATATCAATTCCAAAAATGAATGTTAAATGTATCTTATTTAGGTAAATATATTGTGTTAAGTATGTGCATCAAATAATAGCATACCTGTTGACCGTGCTGTTTAAGAATAATACGTTTTCTGTGTACAGGTATTTGAGGCTGTGTCTGTGGCTGACGTTAAAATGTTCATTGTGAATCTCCAGAGTTTGGTTTACCTCTAGTTTGGGCTAATTTTGCAAAAATTAAAATTAAAAAAGCAACATTTTGCTCACAATTAAATTAAACGAAAGTAGAATTCTTTGGTGTTGTAAACATGAGTTAATTACCCAGAAGCAGATGGTGTAAATTAGTATTTACCACTAGTTACTATCAAACTTGACCACTGGTCTTAAAAAATAGGAGCATAAATGATAAGAAAGCATTGGTATTTTAGATTTTGTTTTTGTCATTTGCTGTGATGCAAAATAGGATATCCAGTTTATTTTTTAAAGGATTCATTTAGAAACATCCAGACCTACATTATAAGTATTATTGGCTAACAACAGGCTTACAGTGTATTACAATGTAATTCTAATGATGCACATCTAGTTATTTGTTCTCTCTATATTAATGATCTAGGAACTAACTTGGATGATACTAATACTAACATGCATCTTTATGCTGATGATTCTAGTCTATATTCGGCAGGACACTCCATACAGGAGGTCGAAAGGGATCTGCAGACTACATTTGACATCATACAAAAAAAAATATCTCATGATAGATTGTTACTTAATGTATAGAAGACACAAACTATGTTATTCTGTTCTAATAAAAAGCAGTATAAAAAATCCATCTTGGACTATTGTTACACGTAAAGATGAGATAATAAAGATTATAAATACTTAGACATATTTATTGATGAGAGTCTTACATTTAATCATCATATTGGACAAACTGATTTCAAAGGTAAGACCTAAATTAGGATTCCTTTTTAGAAATAGGAAGATCTTTTCTCAGTCTAGCAGATCAAAATTGGTGACTACTACTATTCTCCCTGTCCTTGATTATGGTGATTTATCAGTTAACTTCTACTCAGTCTTTACATAAACTAGACATATTTTACAACTCATGCTGCAGATTTGTATTAGAATGTCCCACCTTGACTCATCATTGCAACATGTATGTACAATTAGGCTGGCTTTCACTTACAAACCTAAGGCTTTATCATTGGTACTGCTTTGTGTTTGAGTTTCTTAAGGGATTGGTGCCTCGTTATTTAACTGCTCTGGTTAACAAATATGGTACCAACTATAATCTGCGTTCCTGTGATTCTGCCAACCTGCTCATTACAAGGGTTGGTATATGTTTGGGTAAAATATCCTTTGCCTATCGGCTTCCAAAAACGTTTAACTCTTTTAACCATGATATAAGGAGTACATTTGATAGTCTCTCTTTTAAATGTTTTAAAAATGATCTCTGTAAATTGTTTAGGGCTTCATGTAATTGTTTTGATCCTGATTAAGGATCCACACATGTTTGGGTGAATGTCCTTTGCTTATGACTCCTAAAATGATTAAGACAGTACCATACATGATATTGTGTTGTTTTATTGTATGTTTGTTAACAGGACCCCCTGTAAATGAGATCTTGGTCTCAATTGGTTAAATTCCTGTATAAATAAAACAAACAAACAAAACAAAAAAAAAATTGGGGAACGTTATATTTTATTATATGGCAGAGCTACATGATGTTATTAGTAATGGTAACTATTTTATTATTACTATTTTAAACGTAATGTTTAATTACAATTATTAAAGGAAATTGCATTCATTGTGTTATTTGATCACTATGAAAGTATTGTGAATTAATGTTTTGTAGTCAAGTTAGTCCAGCATCCCATTGTTCTTAGCATCTGAAAGACCTATATTTCCATGCATAGTTATTACATTTCTGTGTTCCTGACTGACCATATGTGGAATGGGATAACTGCTGCAAAACCGTTTTCTGAGAAAAAATAAACAGACCTTAGTACCGTTTTCTGCTTCATCTGTTGAAAGTAAATGCTTTAACATTTCCTGCTGAGAAGTTTAGGGAAACTAAACTAACAGCACTTCTTATACATATGAAGCAGAGGAATGTACAGGTTGCAAGAAGGTGGTTCTGAGTTCAGTCAGCACATTATGGCCTGTGATTAGCTTACAGGGGTAATTTTGTATGCAAACTTTTTTTTTCCTGCTGCTATTGCTGTCAAGCAATTCAAGTTAAGTGGCACAAGCAAGGCTTTAACACTTAAAGAGTAAGTAGAGGAGTTCAGAAAAAATATAGCGTTGTAAGTCCCCACGTGTTGCTACAACTGCTTAAACAACGTACCTGTAAGTTTTATTTTTTATTGTTAACAGCCTGACAATTTTTTACACTTACAACTTTAAAGTCTGTTTCAAAGCTCTGTTCAAAATGTCCACTCTAGCGCAGTGGGTTTGAGATCTGTCCTCTAAATCACTGCAGGAAGCGCGATACAAAAAAAAAGAAAATTAAAAAACAACATAAAAAAAAGTGCTCTGGCTTTTCTGTTCAGTACCACATCATGGATCGTTATTGCTGTGTTACCTGTGTTGACAATGTGGGCAACAATCCTTACACTATCAGTGCACTAGAGCGGACATTTTGAAAAGAGCTTTGAAACAAACTTTGAAGATATAAGTGTAAAAAGTTGTCAGTATGTTAAAAATGAAAAAAAAAATGCAGGTGCATTATTTAAACACTTGTAGCAACATGTAACGCTATATTTTTTGGAACCTGATTACTTACTCTTTAAATTACTGGTAGCTTGTATTATATATAATACATGATACATGTATAGTATTTGTGTCTATTTTGGGGTCTACCTGGAACTCTGAAACAATGTCTATGCTATACCTATTGACTGATAAGCTTTCATTAAATAACAGGTTTTATTCTGATACTTTGTTACTCAAACAGACATAATTACAATATGAATCCAGTGTTCACATAATTTATTCTAGCTTGTTAAGCAGCATCCCAATATAGACTAGTAACATTTGTCTGAATGAATAATAATTAAGTTGGTCCTGCTTGAAACATAACAAATAGTATTATACAGTATATGTATAGTATTAGAGCACGACTGTTTTTTTTACAGAGATTCATATTTCATAATTGAGTTTATAAACTAGCACCGGTAGAGTAGAGAGCTGAGCCACTCCAATAAAAAGAACCAGCCATTCCTGTTATTTCTTGCTTGTTCAGAGCTTGTTGTGACCGGTCAATGGGGTAAAAATGTCATGCAACAATTAGTCTGGTTAGCTATGCAAGCTCAGTGGGCAGGCGTGTTGTCTATACACATCAACCAATTGATGGCCAAATCAATCTGGGGTTTGCTCAAGTGTAATGCAAAACACAACAACGAGATATACAAGGAAATAATAACATTTAAGTTCAATGGTAATAGCTTATCAATCAAATTGCACTTAATTGTGGCCATACTTAGTGCTGGCAAGCACTGTCTCATAAAACTGTGAGAGGGAAAGTGCTAATTTCAGAGCAGTTAAATCACAGAGAAACTGTGTATAACAATATTAATTATGCTTTCCTTTTTCATTCAAAGACTATAAAAATATATCATAGATGTTGTTGACATACAGAATACAAATTAAAATTGATAGATGAGAAGCAAAAAAAATTGGTTCCAAAGGGTTATGGAATCTAAAACGGCAAACTTGTTTTGTGAACTGTAGAGGGACACCTTAACCCACAATCACATTGTGATGAAATGAGTAACTGGCAGGATAGGTATTAAACATTTTCTGCAGCTTTACAAATGTGTTTTCATAGCTGGTTCAAATTGCAGTATGGAAAGTATAACTGCAAACTTTTTTTTGTCGTTTCATATGAACTTTTTGCCAACTCAGTTAAAGCACTGGAAAAATAATGTGTCTTATGAAGCGATCCAAAAATAAAAGTCTATGTCAGGTGCTTTAAAAAAAAAAGAAAAAAAGCTTTTACCGTCAACAAGAATATGGTGAAACTTTGAAAATAACTACCTGTTACAACAAACAATCTTTTGAATTACATGTCAAATTAGATGTTTTTGATTTTAATGCGAGAGAGAAAGATTATGTTTTTAATAGCACACATTCACTGTTGCATGGACAGCACAGAAGTCTCTATATTTTGTTAGCAGAGTTTTCCTTAAAACAAAGTGACTGTGCGGTTTCAAATGTGTCTCCATTAATTTTCCTCTATCTAAGTATCAGATAGCTCCTGCATATCTCTTTTGTTCTATAAGCAATTCTACTTCTACTTGTTTTTGTCTTTTTCTTACCCTGCTTTGATTCACTAAAAGCTTTAGTAAGAACATATTGTGAATAACAGAAACAGTAAATAAAGCAAGGATTTGGATTTTAAGGATTGCATTGTTCATTTGTTATGTCTGTCTTGTAGAATTAAAGATGTTTCCCACTGGTTCTTGCAAGTGTGTGTTATTTTATGCTGCAGTCCTGTTCCTGGATTCGCTCCTGCAGTGAGCCCACAGTTAGAGCTTAAGGGCAGAACAGTTTGTTTCTATAATGGTTACATTACACAAGCTCAAGCTGGTGCGAATAGAACATGCATATTTTCTGACTGGAAGATTGTGGCCTGTGGTTCCTTTTTGGCAGTTCTCTTTCCCTGGCACTGGAGTGTTTTTTCAGTGATCAGCTTGTTCCGAATGGCTGGACAGTGCTGAGGCAACCCTCACAAGTTCTAGCCCATTCTGTTTCCTCAGCACTACTCCGTGCTGCTCTGTATATACCTGTATTGAGCAGATCTTTGTCAGTCTGTGGATATCCAAAGGTCTAAATGAGGTACAATGCAGGTGTTTTTTTCATCGTTTGTTTCAGGAAGAGGGAATACATTTATAGTCAGGCCTCAGGCTGTTCAGTGCATCAAAAATGCCCTGGCATCCCTTTACTATTAATTTGTTTGTAAAGCAACATGTTGGTTGCTTCATTCTAACACAAATAATGTGATAGATGTTGAATTTGTTTAAAGACATGGATATTTGTTTGTAGGTTTATACAGATTTGTTTGATTAATATCTTTCCTGTTTTTCCATTTTTTGATGATCTCCACATGTCCAGATTGGTTATAAAGGGTAAATAGAAACACCTCTAAAAATACTTCAAAGCTGAAATACTTTCCCATCATTTCCTACCAGAATAAATGCATTTCTTTAGAAGGCATTGTTTCATGACAATATAGATAAAACCCTTAACTTTCCAAATAAAAATATCGCCCAGTCTCGATTGTCGCTCTTTTTCATATTAGCACCCAGTTTTACTGTCAAAAGGTAAATAAATGCCCACACTCACCAAAACCCTTACCCATTCATTTTTCAATATCTTAAAATATTATATTACAAATTAAAAATGTTTTTCTATTATACACAACTAAGGAAATATTATAGATGTATATTTTATGTTTAGTGTTTATTTGTCAAAATAACGTTTTAAAAAAGCATTTTGACATGGCAAATTGAGCCTGCAAGCAACCTTGGCTTCTACAAGGCAAACACTGAAAGTTACATTAATCTCTACACCTTACATTTACTATTTTAGTTAAGACTATTCATCCATGTGTCAAGTGAATGTATTATTATCATATATATATATATATATATATATATATATATATATATATATATATATATATATATATATATATATATATATTTATACTGGATATAAATTCAGTTTTTAATATAATCTGAAAAGTTTGTATGTGATATCACCAGAGAAATCAGAAGCTTTGAGAATCACGATTACATTGATTGGCTCAATTGTCCTGAGATTATTATGGAAAACTGTTTTCCTGCATATTTAATAAAGGACATATAAAGTTCATATCAGAAAGGTTAATGCAACTTTTATGCTTTCATATGTATTGCATGTGGGGTCGGGAAGAAGCTCATGCTCCAAAGATTGGTCAGGTTGACTAACCGACTCAATGACTGATATCCAAGGTGACTTACAGGTGTTACAGGACAGTACAGGGTTACCCAACACCTTCTTCCAATCCCTGGTTAGGTAACCTGAAATTCTATTAGCAAGGTGTTACACTCTCTAGACCCAAAATACTTTGGGCCATTACCAAAATGCATTTCTAGCTAATTTACATTCATTGATAGTACAATATTAAGGCAAAACATTACAATGGGTTTTGTATTGTGCATGTAAGCTTTTATATTCTGAGCATCTGCTACAGTATGTCAATATTGCAATGCAATGAATTTCTAGAATTGTTATTTGTTATATGTATCCAATATTCAAATTGTATATTTATTAAATATCCAAACAATGTGCTTGCTGTGTGTAACTAACATGCAATTGATTTTAACTGTTATCTTCTTTCTTATGTGTGACTGTATCCTAATATTGTAAACTACTTTACATTTGTATGCAAGTCATGTTTCCACTCCTATCAAGTTGAAAACAAAAATTATTATCTGCAATAAAAATAGCAGGAAATAGCTTGAGGCTTGTAAAATAAAAGCTTATAAAGGCCTTTGTTTTTTAAACTTCCCATTTATTTTAAAACGCTATGACTAATCTCATCCGATAGCTACCAATTCATTTGTAATTCATTATATCTTCCCACTTTCTCATTCAATTCCTTATCATTAATCTTCTATTATATTATAATGTGTTATGAGATTGCTTTTGAAAATCTGCATCTGTTTATGTGTGATGAAGTGAAACTCAAAGTGCTTTTCTCTTGCTTTCTATATATAGTTTTAGTGGGCAAGCCCCATGATGCTAACAGCTGTGGGTGGGTTGGTTGCATTACAGTAGTACCTGTCAAGCTCCCGTTCTGCATGGGTGTCTTTGGGTTATGTCACTAGGGTGCACACACTGGTGGGTTAGAATTGAGGGTAGCTGTGACATCACAGAAGAGGACCCAGGGAGATAATGGACAGATGCCGTGGAGGAGAGCAAGTGCACGAGAAGCTCTACTAAGATTTCGCTGTCCCACAAGCAAGGATAATCATGTAATTTATCAGATGTTAATTATCAAGGTAAGAATAGAAATATTCTCAAAAAAACATCCAGAGCAGGTCAGATTGCATGACAGAAAAGAAAGATGACAGCAGATAACTTCAAAACATAATTATGTAAAATGCAAACCAATACATTTCTTACTTCCGAGCTAGAAGATACCACATAGTACAAGCACAAAGGACAAGTTACCATGGTTTCTCATCAAATTAACATCTTTACAATAGTTTTATTTCCAGCTATTGCTATTTAAAAACAATAATTAAAGTAAGCTGTCCAATACACATTTATTATTATAGAGTGTGGCAAAAAAAGAAAAAATTCAACAGAGCTTTGACAAAATAAATTCATATAAATTAAACAAGTACAGTTGTGGAAAGTGTGTTGAAGGCTTTGATAAGCTGTTTTTGGACAAAAACCCACAACAAAAACGTCCTCAGTAGAGCAAAATGTCCCTGTAATGCCCTTGTTTAGGTTTTGCTTATTCATTCCCAGCAGGGAAACCGTGTTCAGGCAGGTCAGATCTTGGCTGAAGTATAAAGCAATGCATCAAGACACAGTAATTAATCAGTAGAAACAAGTATTACAGTGTAAACAGTAGAATGAAAATGCAAGGGCAACTGGTAAACTAAAAACAAATCAACACAAATAATATTTCTTGCCATGGTCAGATTAAAAAGATGTACCATAAAGCAGGCACATAAGAACAAGGCACCCATGGATGCTGTTAACATTCTGACAACATAAATAATTTGTACAGGTTCATATGTAAATAGATGGTGACCAGTTAAAACAAATGTTACTTTGTGAATGTATTTACTTTTTCACTCTGCTTCAAACTGCTTTAGTATGATTTGTTGAAGCTGTGTTGCATGTAAATGGTCATAGCCAGGGGTTTTACTGCCCCTAATGAAAAATCAAAACGGCCAACAAACAGCCAAGATAAAAATTTTGTTTGGGCAAAGTGACAGAACTCAATAATTGTTTTTCAACAACAATGTAATATATAAATAAAGGATTTGGTTATATACAAAATAAACAATAGATGGCTTTCTAAAAAAATGGGTTAGCTACTCGGACATTAAAGAGAATTGTGCTTGTAAATGTGTGTCCTAAGCTTTTCATTACGATATTGAGAAATTAAAGTGTTTTTACACTTCTAAATAATTATCAATTGAGATGTAATGTTGAACATACATATATATTCATTTGTCCTTATCTCATTTAAAATTATTATTTATCAGTCACAATTACAAAACTGCAAGCAATTACATTTTTACCTTTTCCTTCAATATGGAGAAAATAGTTTAGCATCTTCACTTTTCCTTTAAAAGTGTAACAAAAGTTATACAGTACTTACCAACATTACTATTTTCAGGTTTATTTTAACATCTCTTTTGGTCACTTTTCGTCTATAGTGTACTACATGTTCCAAATTGAAGTATAAAATACAAGCGAAGAACACAAATCTCTTCAACGGGTGGCAGTGATTTTTATTACATGAGAGTAGCAGTAATTTTATGCTAATATTGGACTCGGCGTTCACCAAGGCTAAATGAGATAGTAGTCGTGGGGACCAACCAAACGTGGGGCACTTTGCAGGGGTCATCGGTGTTTTATTGACTAGCCCACAACACCTCGGGAAGGCTTGACAGGGAAACTGGCATCCCAGCACCTCTCCCCTCCAGCCCAGTTTACTTACCTTAGCCATCCATTCCTTTTTACTGATGTTAACTTCCTCCATCACTTGCCTTAGCCACCCATTCCTTTTTGTCCTTCACCTCTCTTTTGAGATCCCCAATCAGCCTCTTTCCTCCTCAATCAGAGCCATTTGCCACTTCTCTCTGCCTCCTCGGATAGAGCCTCCACTATGTCCCGCAATTCCTATCCACTAAATCCAATATCTCTGAGAATCTAGGTCATGGAGTGCGTGATGAATCTCCAACAACCCACCTCTGCTGGATAAATCCGGACCTCCTCCACCTCAGCGGCTAACTCATCATACCAGAGTTTCTTTCTCCTGTATGAATCTTCCCATGGCACTGTTAGCTCCACCGGGAGAACAAGCAGTGCTGAGACTGACCACAGGACAATGTCAGGTAGAAGGGTAGTTGTAGCAATCTTGGGTGGGAACATAATGCGCTGGCCAACATCTGCCTGCATTCTCCAATCTAGCAGCCTCCCACTGTCCCAGGCGAATCTTAGTTCCAATAGCCTTTCCTGTTGCTTGCTCTCCTGGACGGAGGAATGTTGTTTTCTGTGTGCCAGCTTTGCTGATATTATCGGCGAGCTATTGATTTTATTGTGCAGTTCTTCCAGTGCTAATAACAAGCATCCCAGCACCTGGTCATGATGCCAAGTGAAGTAAACCTGGCTCAGAGCCACCTTACATCCTGTAAGAATGTGCTCCAAGGTAGCTGGTGATGAACACAAACGACATTCAGGGTTTTCTCCTACACATGCATTCAGGTTCAGCGGTGATGGAAGAACATCATGTGTGGACCTGATAAAGAATCTGATCTTCCCCTCTTCCATTGTCCACTGGTCATTCTCCCTGCATAGCCTGGGACGCTGCCTTGACACACATCATCAGCTCCTCCTCCTTTTGCCCTTCAGTAACTACCAACTTCCTCCTTTCAGCTGCAGCTGCTTTGTGCCTCTTGGGGAAGCCGAACTTAGACCAGGGGCTCAAGTGATAATAGTGTTGGTGATAATAAGCGACAGGAAATGTGATTTTGACATCTGTTTGCATTGTAAACATCTTTTGCTGATGTTTTATTTAGATTGAGTTTGTGAACAGCTTACATCTGTTAATAGTAACAGACATCAGTGACTTCGGAAGAATATCTCCTTTCAATTTATACTTAACAACTCTAACTATATGTATGTCTGTAAATGTTGCATATTTACCTACCATAGTTGTCAAAAAAAAAAAAAACCTGTAGAGGTCTGGTTTTGTATTTTTTTCAGAACATATTTTAAATTCATCCATTTTTGGTGAATCAGGGAATGTTAAAATGATTTTGCTGGCAGTTCTTTTGTGAAGCATCTCACTCAAAATGTGGCCTTATTTCCCACATATCTAGGGGCATTTTAGACCCCAGTGTGCATGAAATTGGCTTTTTTAATGTTCTGTCTGTCAGTGAAAGAGTTATATATATATATATAGAGAGAGAGAGAGAGAGAGAGAGAGAGAGAGAGAGAGAGAGAGAGAGAGAGAGAGAGAGAGAGAGAGAGAGAGAGAAAGTTTTAATTAAAGATAGAATCCATCAGTAATTTTTCTATGACTGAAAAAAGGAGGAACAGTAGCTAAGACTGCTTTTCAGTGAAGAAAAATTTTAAATATATAATCACAGTTTCTTTATGGCTGTCTGCACATTCAATCATGCATAGACAACTAGGATGAGTTCTTATTTATTTATTTTTAATCTTACAACTTTCAGTAACAAATGATAGAGGAGTTGGTGTGACACTCTCAAAAAACATATGTATTCTCTGTTAGATCCAGAACTATAACAGACTCAGTAGTGCTTAAACAATAAGACGCTGGCTGCAGGGTCATGTGGAATATTTTTTTTTTTACAATAGAGAGTTGCAGGTGACTTCCATAACAAAGAATTTGGTCACAGAAATGTAACTGACAAGGTAACATTGAAGGTAAATCTAAAACACTTTGTTATTCATCTGATATGTGCAAGGGCAGTGTGTACAACAGAGCAAGCTATCAGGGTGGATTTATGATGGATGATCGCCTTGGTGATTGTTAAGTAACAACATCATCAGGTTTTTACAACTGAGAGCATAAGCATCTATACCAGTTATGGTTTACATGCTACTATCAGTCCTGCTGTAAATCAATTCAATTGTAGCTTGCTCAAAAAAGTAAGAATGGATAGACGAGGTATGCTGTTTCATATCTTTATACCATTTTGTGATGTTGTATAAATGAAACAGTATTTTCACCTAAATAAGATAACAAAAAGGTTAGGGAAACAAATTTGCTGGGTTATCGAACTGCAGTTCGAATCAACACAATTAATATGCTGCATCCTATTATTTAGCTGCATTTGAACATGCTGTTTTTCTATAGTACTCAATAATGTGAAGGACAGAAGCTATGTAGAAATGTGAAAATAGCACTGTCAAGATATTAATATACAGCAAGCCTTGCCTCAATGGAGTACCCCTGCCATACTCTTCTGGTGCTTCAGACTGGAGTTATAGCCAATTGTAGGTAGTTTTGCAATTAACGAATCTACTCTAATCTACAAACTAGGGCGAGTCCATCTCATTTCACTTCTACCCTTAACAGCTATCACATAGAAATGATTTCTTCACTCCGTCTTGATACCAATTTGACTCCATGTGGATAAAAGGCCAATATGGGCTTATCAAAACAAACACACTGCTGCACCAAGTCCTCAAGTGTATTAATTTAAAAAGGACCAGCACTGGCAGTAATCACTGGCTATTATAAAGGTCTTCTGCTCTTGATAAGAGCCGTCATCGTTCACAACGATAGCTGGCCTGAAATATTAATAATGTTCACATTTTGAAACAATTTCCTGATTTAGGTATCCAGTAAATGTATTTTTTCTCCACATAAAGCTTATTATTGTGTGATCCTAGGCCTGTATTTTATTGGTTATTGATACAATTTTATAAAGCTTTGCATTTTACGTTTTGCTGCGAAGACCATGTTTAAGGTTGCAAGGTCAATGTTTATTGATTTATCCAATAGCAAACAGTAACCTTCACTTAAGGTGTGATCAAACAATATTTTATGTTAGATAAAAAACTATGACCTTGCATGACTATAACTTGAATGAGAACATTAGACACTCAATAGCCTGTTAATTAATAAATAAACTTAATTTTTTTGTTAATGACCTGCATCTATTCAGAAAGGGGGAGGTGTACAGTACCTGTGCAGCTCAGATAATTGAAACACCACTGTCCCCTTGTCCCACACAACCCACTTTTTTTTAATAACTCATATTAATTCAAAATGTAATTGCCAGGATAATATAAATCTACAGTTTTCAGTTGAATTGTAAAATTATTCAATTGAAAGATCAAAGGGTGACATCATAGAAAGGTTTAAATAACTACTGATTAATGGCCAGTTTAATCTCTTTAGAAATGTACTATTTTTTACACATCCCACATAACCTTCTGGGTCACAGGAGCTTCCTTCTGGTGGACGGATTTGGTTGATGTTCTAAAGAATTTTAAAGACATGTTCGAAAATGGATTCTCTCTGCAACCTCTGACAGATCACATATATCCTATCTTGTTTATTAAAAATCACATAAGAATCAAAGTAGTTTATGGTTTTATACTAATATGGTTTATTTTATTTTGGAAAGAACCAAAATAGTTGCCTTTTGTTAATTTCCTTCACTGAGAACATTTGATTTTTCTTGTTTTATTAGTCTTGCTTTATCAAACCAGATCGCAATAAAAGATGACTTCTTGTAATATACTTCAGAGACTTAGAACCCATCTGACTTCAGTGGAACACATCCCTCTAAAGCTCTTTTGTGGCCATTACATAATTTACATTTATGTTCTGTACTCATGCCATAAGCTTTGCTTGGCTGATTTTTGTTCTCTCTTCATACATCGTAGCTATTTTGTTAATTAAAGTTTTTAAATCCTATAAGATTGATCTAAAAATGTTGTTCCATTTTACATAAATGACTGAGAGAACAAGATACATGCTTTTCTTCATAATCACATGCTGTTATTTTCAGTCAACATTGAATATTAATTCTAAAATATTTTTCAAACTATTAATTACCATCTACTAAATATCAGGAAATAGATTTATAGGCTTACGTTCATTACTCTTGGAAATTTGACATTTTTAGGTTGCTGTATTTTGGGATCACATAATACAAAACAAAAACATCCCTCTTGTATTATTCAGAAAATTCACATGGCTTCAAGCTTTCTTTGTAATAGGACTCCGTGCAATATGATTTGGAAATCCGATGCAGTGTTTACAAAACATTTTTGTAAATGTTTTTCAAAATCTGGTTATGTTCCTGTTTAAAAGAAGGCTCCCATTAATAGATGTCTGTAGGTTTATTTATTGTATTCAACCCCCCATCCCGTCTTTCTGTAGTTTCTTCAGGTTGTCATATATATACTACTGGTACTGTGCACAAACACAAACAAGAAATCACTTTACTTTTCTCAACTCAGTTCCCAATTCTCAAAGCAGTTAACATGACCACATTACTAAATCCAAATTAAACAGGATTTTATGTACCATGTAAAGGTACTTTTTTTCTCTCTAAAATACTGGTATTATCCAACACGTTGTTTCTGAAAACTTTCACAAAAACATTTTTCAATGCTTTAGTTGTTGGTATCTGTCATTGTGCTCAGTGTCACATGTTAAGGAGACACGGAATTCATATCCAGTGCTGTACAGTCTTCCATTATTCAAGTAGATTTGTAATACTTTGGTCTTAAAAGCGGGACCCTACAGTTCTAATTTCATTAGGGGAGCTGGAAACTCGGGATTATGCCATTTATCTGGGCTAGAAAGCAATTAATTAATTCTGCATTCTGTGTTTTCATAGTACGATACAGTATCAGTACTGTACAGTATTTCACAACTCTTAAAGTTATTGAATTTACACTAACGAATGTACAGTATACAGATACGGTATACTTCTACTTCCATGCTTTTGTGGATTTCAATTTCCCAACATTTTAACCACAGTGTAGTCAGTGGGTGGTTCATGTGCTTTAGTGATATACTGTATAATGCAGAATATAATAAAACTTCCTGCGCCTGCCCCCACTTCTGCTTTGTTTTAGGAGTGGTTGAGAAATTAAATTGTAATGTCCATATTGTCATACACCAGTGGTGATGATTACATGTCTAGAGCAGTTTTGATAATATGTTATGCTGATTAAAACCCTACAGTCTTGGTTTATGTGACGTATAGACTTGTTAAATTATATATTTTGGTAGGGGGACTGTGGCAATGTGGCCACGCCCTTGTGCGTAGTTTGTTTATATGTTACGTGTTGTGTGTAAATGTTGGTGTATAGTCATTGGTACACGGGATATAAATGGGTCTGTGTTTCACGTGTGATTTAAATTGTATATTTGTATTTAGGCACGAGGATGGCACATCACATCACGTGCATTTAAAGTATTAGTATGTGAACACGGGAAAGTGCACTTTAATTAATTCACGTGCAGTTGTACCGAGATTCCAATTGAATGATTGACTAGCAATCGAGTCTCGGTACAGCTGCATAAAAGCAGCAAGTTTTCACTCACTCTGGGTTGTGTGTTCGGTGAGTGGAGAACGGGTGAGGAGAAGGAGGAAAGAAGTAGAGGAAAGGAAAGTAAACTAAACTAAAATAACCATTTATTTCACTCACCGTGTTTGTTTGTCTGTTCGTTTTTGTTTACCTGTTTATTTTGGCCGCAAGTGTCGTGTCCTGTTTTTGTGTTCTCTTATTTTGTTTATTAAATGCTGAGCACAACCAAGTTGCTCAGCTTCACCAACCTCACTGTCTCTGTCTGTTCTGTGTTTCTCCCGGTTTCTGGTCTGACGTCACCCACTACAGCCGTCTTTGTGACAGGGACATAATGCCATGGATATAATCATTGCATATGTACTGTAATCCAGTGGTGAAGCTTACAGCTTCATTTAAGATAGCATGTACATTAGTGCTTCATTATTTCACAGTTGAAAATTATACTTATTAATAATATATTAACAAGTGGCTAAAACACTCGTTTTATTAAAATAGGTTATTTTACATAGCACTGACCACTCATACAAAATATAATATTCACACTGGCAATAATCACATCAATACTAACAATGTTAGGTTAATTAAGATTGGAAGGCAAGATAGGAAAAATACTTAGCAGGGACATTTGTTTACACAGAAAGCAGCCAAAATCACTATTGGTAGATGCTTCTTGATACTGTAACTGAATTTAGGATTATTTTGGCTCTTTTAGAATCTTGTCTGTATTTTTCTTTCAAACGTAAAGCTGGGCTGTATTTTAGTCTGCAAGGTTAAACGCTTAACAGCTCATGACCAATATATTGCTTTGTGCTAATAGATTATATCCTGGATACATTTCCAGTGCAGGCTAATTTGTAAAGTCGGCATTCAGTGTCCAATAAAAGTGGTGAAATATAGTCCACTAAAGGACCTTAACACCCAATAAACATTTTATGGACTTTCCCCTGTCCAGAGCATTGCAATCATTTGCAGTGTATACACAACAAATACAAATATATTTTATAAAGACAATAGCGTTGACAGAGCACTTGAAAAAACGAACTACTCATAATGGCTATTGAGATGACACAATTCCACTAGGATGAAGAATCCTTCTAAAAGCATCTGCTTAATGTTACAGATTCACATTTGTTGAGTTTGTTCTTTAAAGGTATTATGAGAATGTCTTAAATCAAATTCACAGTCTGTGTTTGGACAGGTCTACACACTTGAGTTCTAGAAGTTTTAAGCAATGTAAAATCACAATTCATACATTAAGAAACAGTGTAAGCTTTTAAGTGTAGGACACACATGACTCCGTTTATTAAGCACATTTGAATATTAAATCAGGTATATCTTCTGTACACTAGAACATAGCTACAGTTCCAGAAATGCACATTAAATGCTGAGTTTTCACCTCAATATTAGTACAATTGCACGTATTCTTACAGATAAGATTATCAGGCAAATGTCTTCCAAGATTGTTGTGATTTTGGAGACTGCACTTAAAAACCGTGCATGGAAACATAATTCTAATACAAGATAACATCATATTTTTGTTACAACATAATGTTCTTATGATGAGACAGGCAGTTTTTTCATATGCACTTTGTTTCATTGGAGCCTCAAATTCTAATAAAAAATAAATAAAATTGTCCTGGTGGAGCTGCATAACGATAAGACATACTGACAATCCCTAATCCCATTGCATAGATTTGTCTACATTTGGAGCCCTGACATAGAGAGCTATACATTGCTCCAACCCTTTAGTCTTTATAAGCTCCATTCCTTATCTCAGGATAGGAATATTAAATTAATGTTTTATCTTCAAGACAGGTGGCATTGTTGCCAATGGCCTATACTGAGTACCATGTCTGTATAAATTCTGATGGGATTTTTTCTATTGAGTTCTGAAATCAGTGCTTTCAGTATGACATTGCAGTTTTTTAAATGTCAAAGCCGTGGTATTGGAAAGAGACATTTGCAATTTGGTGATAGCAGCTGTCATAAGATGAATAAGAAATTTTATGGTACCAGTTACATGAGCAACCAAAAAAACCCTAGGAAGTCAGAAACAAAAACAATACAATTCAGGCTCAGCATACAAAAAGCATAACTTTCATGTTGAAAAATGACCTTGGAAATATACACATTAACCTTATAGAGCAGGGGTTCCCGAAGTGCGGCCCGCAATGGCACTGTCTGCGGGGGGGGGGGGGGGGGGGAGGGGGGGAAGCCGGGCTACAGATTAATTAAATGTATTACGTGTTTTACTAAGTATCAATACATTAAAACCAAACCTGTTCGCTTTGGAAGTTTGGAAATCAGGATGCAATAATACAAAGTTACCACCAGATGGCTTTAGCTGCACTGCGAGAGGGGATGTTTACTATTGTGCGAGCCATGTAAAACCAGTTTCAAGTTACATGATAACGATAGGTTGCGGATGCAACCCCGGTTCCCTGAAAGAGAAAATAACCATCAAGTATGGGATATTGCCGTCAGGCAGTAGCAATTGGCTGAGCTTTATAGCAAAGCTGCCGATAGGACTCTCTTCCTCTTTTGCTCTTCAGGCCGTGAAGGCTTCTGGAGCGACCTCGCGGCTTGATGGTTATTTTCTCTTTCAGGGAACCGGGGTTGCATCCGCAACCTATCGTTCCCTTTCAAGTCGAAAATAACCATCAAGTATGGGAACAGTGTACCCAAGCCGTTGCGAGGGAGGATTCTCGGCAGTAGGACAGACTTACGTCATAACGCAGTTGTGTAGGCAACACATCTACGCGTATGCGGAACCGCGCCTCAGCGTCTATGCTTGCAATGACACCTGTCCTAAGGTGGAATAATCAACACCATGTCGTGACAGTACTCAATATGACCGCCAACTAGGGCATCATAGAGTGTAACACGGATGCTCCGAAATATTGAGCAGAGGATTCCAGTACATTTAAACGGTAGAACCTCATAAAAGTATGTGGTGTAGCACAACTGGCTGCAGCGCAAATGTCTAAAGAGGGCCCAGGATGTCGCCATACCCCTAGTGGAATGTGCCTTCAACTGCCCTGGTGGCGGAAGGCGTGCAGATTCATATGCTAATTTAATAGCATCCACTATCCAATGGGAAAGGCGTTGTTTAGACAACGGCTGACCCAAAGTCCTAGAACCATGGCATATGAACAACTGTTCTGTTTGCCTCACAGTCGTTGTACAGTCAATATAACACCTCAATGCCCGAACGGGGCAGAGCATGTCTAACCAGAGAATGGGCAAAAACCAGCTTCTCAAGCCTCAGCTTAATGAGTACAGTCAGTCGACAAGCTCTAATGACCTACCGCTACCGATGCTGAAGACAAAAGAGGAAGAGAGTCTCTGCGCGCTGCGCATAGTAAGCTCCCAGGGGGGCGGGCTTACGTGGCAGCTCGCGCAGAGGCCTATCGGCAGCTTTGCTATAAAGCTCAGCCATTCGCTACTGCCTGATGGCAATATCCCATACTTGATGGTTATTTTCGACCTGAAAGGGAACATTTAGTTTCACGCTGCTTTTCTTATTTGTTTATGTATCTATTGAAAACGTATGTTTACGTTTAGTCTGTAAACCACACTTTCAAATGGTTTTCCTTTTTAGATATTTAAACTCACATTCTGGAAATATAATAATAATAATAATAATAATAATAATAATAATAATAATAATAATAATAATATGAAGTATAAACCAAGAAGGGGGACCAAGAAAGATTTCTGCAAAATCTGGAAGAATCGTTCGAGCAACCAAGCAAAATCCAAAGATTACTGCAAAAGATTTGACAAAAGAATTGAGAAGATGGTCAAGAAATTAACGAGCGAACAATTCAACGATACCTTGACAAGACGAATGTCCATGGGCGAAAAACAAGATGTAAACATTTGTTAAAAAGAATACCCAAAAGAAAGTGATTGGCGTTTTCCATTGAATACTTGAAGAAGCCTGATTTCTTCAACCAAATTTTATGGTCAGAGGAATCCAAAATATAACTATTTTCATCAAGAAAGCAACAGTATGTTTGTAGGAAGCTAGGAGAAGAATTTAAAGAAAAGTTTGTCATGCCCAGTGTTAAACATGGTGGAGGTTGTGATGGTATGGGCTTGTTTTTCTTCCTCATCCACTGGCGACCTTTGTATTGAAGAAGGATGAAGTATAATCCCTGGTCTGCAGCGACCTGGCAGGAAAAAGAAAGATGCGTGACTGCATTGTACAGGTATTTTTTGTGTTCTCTGTTAGTGAAAATTTGTTTTAATAAAAGGAATACACATTCATTGAATACATACTGAGTACAGCACTGTTATTGCATGATATGCATGTAGAGGGAGTGGAATTGCGGAGCTTTGCATCTCTGCTTAGTGAAAAACTGTGAGATTTGCATTGCAACTGAAAAAAAGCAAGTCACAGATGCTTAAATCCAGTGGTAGTCCTGACAGTAGAATATTGTACTGTAATGTCATTTTAATTCAAAGGCCATTACATGTAACGCCGCACGGCAGTTAAACTAGGCACTCTCATGAGACGATTGCCTAAAATAGGATTGACTAAACATAATTGTGATCATTTAAGAAGTTGCTTACCCATGAGGACTTGTTTTGATTGTTTTGACGTATTGTCCTCAGTGATTGAGCACCATTGACATTTGTATACTGTATTGAAACTGCTGATGCGCAGAGGCACGCTTTTGCTAATTGTAATCATATCATCTGCTTTTAAGAATCAGCCGCTTATAAGAATCAAATCATCCGGGACAGATGTGATTTTTATAAACAGAGAGAGAGAGAGAGAGAGAGAGAGAGAGAGAGAGAGAGAGAGAGAGAGGGATATTTTATATACATTTCTTACTATGCTATATTTTGTGCACTCATTCTGAGCAAATCTAGGTCCTGTTTTTCCAATATTGCCACTATTTATTTTTTCTAAATCTGCCTTTATTTGGCTTTGAGCTTCTCAGGAGACATGCTGGAGATAGCATCTTCATTCCAGTCAAATCATGTGACAATGTAACCCTTCAACTGTCAGCCCCACCTGCTTCTTTGTTGGAATACAGAGATTTGGAATACAGAGAATTTGGAATACAGAGAATTTGGAAAACCTTTTGGCTAATTGACATAAAGCACAATCTTAAGAACACATCAACTAGTATATATGTTTCACTTGTATCAAGCATTCTACAAAGCTACAGGTAACTTACACAAGCAAACTAAGAATACAAATAATCTTATTACTATATGTTACTTACAAGTCAGAAACTAGTTTTATATACCCCAAGGATTTGCATGAATGATTCCATAGAGTCCAATTAGTGCCTACTCTGAAATAGACGCTGTTATCCAAATAAGCGCCCAGGTAAAGAGAAGATTGAGAAAATAAGCGCCCAGGCGCAATATTGAGCATATACAGTAAAACCAAATTTTTATGAAAGACAAAACTGAATACAACATGCAAATATAACTAGCTGGCATGTTGTTACATTTTCCATTTTACAATCATTCTTCTTAATTACTTCTAGAGTCCTTCATTAATCTCTATAACACTGTTTTGCTTGTTAAGCCTTTTTTTTCCTGTTTTAGAGGCTGCTCCGAATAAGCTTGCATGACAGTATAATACAGAGGCCTATATGTGTTTCAGAAAGTCTTTTTTTTTCTAATTTAGCAAATCGATTTGAAAAATTATTTTTTATTGCCTGCAGTCCTGTCTCTGTTTTATTAAACGTTTTATGCTCACGCAAGCATGTGTTTGTAGATTTGTCGTCGCTCACAAGAACAATGATTTGCATATTCATGATACACATGATTAAGAGTACTTAGTGTTGTGCCCAAATCCAATGAAGACACAGCTGAGGGTAAAATGGTCACTAATGCCAGGCTTGAGGCTTTGTCTTCTTTCTGGCTATATAAAGAAGTACTGTGCCCTGTTCATAAAAGGGGGCTCACCAGGCATTACCTTTAAACAAAGAGTTACACACGTGCAAATTGGAGTTAAGTGTGTCTGGCTAAAAGAGCTTGCAACAAAACTTCATAAACAGACGTAAACCCTTTTTTAGCTAAGTATGTCTAAATGTGAAATAGACACTGTTTAGCACAGTACACCCTCAGTATAATACCCTTCATTATAATGAACCTTCGGTTATAACGAACTTGACCCCTGGACACCAAATTAAAAAAAAAAAAGATAATATTGTAATGTATGGGAGGTCTGTGAAGTGCAGGAATGCTTGGCATAGGAGGGGCTGTGTTTCACATCGGTCGAACAGCCTATGGGTGACAGGGACGGACCACAGGAGCTGCTGGTGATTGGCCGTGGAGTGGGACGAGGCGGGACTAACTGGGGCTAAAGACCAGTGACAGGGGGAGTGTTTGTTGTTGTTGTGAAGCAGAGAGAAGCGAATGAACAGACAGAATAGTTCCACCCTGAGATTCCTTTTAAGAATGAATTAGTTTTAGCGGCGTAGGTCGTGGCCCACAGCGACGTGTTCATTGTTAGTTAACAATTGTCTTTGATCATGTATTAGTGTAATAAATATCGAGTTTGGCCCTGAATCGACTGAAGGTTCATTCTTAAAGCGTTAAGAATTTTTGTTACAATATACACACACTGTCAACATCCCGGTCTGTATGCACAGGATGCCACCTCGCACCTCTGTCGTGAATATAGGATGTCAAAAAGCACTCCGTTTTTTGGCTTGTTCAGCAACCATGCGGCAAAGCAAAATTGATTAAAGAAAAAAAAACTGCGAAAAAAAAAACAACTTGAGGATCTGATTAACTTTTCTTTCATGTCAAAATATTCATGTTGGGTTGGAATAAAAGCTCAGTTTGGGATTCTTGCATGTTGGATTAAGATTTGGTGCACTTTGAAACGACTGATTTTCAATAAAAGTTTAGCTTCAGTTCAGGATTTTTGCTTTTTCTACTGCGTTTTAATTCTTTAACAAATTAGATAAAGTAAAGGAAGTATACTGCATGCATGAAACAAATAGCTGCATGTAATACTACTTTTATTCACAATGTCATCTCATTAACTTACTCCAACAGTTTATCATTAATTTTGATTGTCCTTTCGCTAAAACAAACCCCTCGATATAACGAACAAAAGGTTTAGACCTCAACAGGTTCGTTATAGTGAGGGTGTACTGTACAGGTAACTCATGCTTACAGTCAAGTGCAATTGAGTGCAAATCCACACTGTTGGATTATCCAATGGTGTAAGGGTAACACTCACCCAGTTCAGTTTGGCTGAAATGCAGGAGCGAAATGTAAAAAGGAATGTGATAATGTAAAACACTTAGGATATTTTGTGGCAACATTTTAAATAAATAAATATGAATGTATTTATTTCTGCATTCATTTTTAAATTACACAAAAGCACAAATTATGCATTTAAAAAGCAGCCTCAGTCATCAAAAATAAACATAAGGGAATGTTTATATATAACACAAAAACAAACACAGAAAGGCTGTAGCTGTAAAAAAAAAAAAAAAAAATCCATTTAGCGTTGTTAGTTATGTCAGTTATTCAACCAAAAACGAAGATAGAGCCACAGCTGTGCAAGCAATTGTTTATTTACTATGTGTAGAGTGCAGGATGATGCATTATGCATAACGCAATTGAAACGCTATATAAAAGTGTTGATCAATATAGCCAATCAATTTTATATGAACAGTCCCTGTAGAAATGTCTACCACATTGCAGAAGATAAGTGCAAGTCTATAAAGGTTTGAAGTTTAAAAAATAAATCAAATATTTTTTTTATCAAGCTAAAGGAACTGAATTGTCAGTGTCCCCATTTTAGTTTTCCCCAAAAGGCTTTTGGGAAAACTAAAAAAAATATTTAATAACCATAGACCAAATGGCTTGTCCTGCTTTTCACTTTTAACTGCACACATGATTACAATGACATTGGGTTGAGCGTCATTTTTATTTTGGTTCTACTAATCCTTTTAACACATTGGGCTGGATTCTCAAAGGTCATTGACCTTAAATCATTATCACAATTCTGTTCAGAACAAAATAAACAACATTTACAATTCCTAAACTAATAAGAAACAACTTAAGACTACACAGTGTTTGTTCATAAATTACCAGGCTTGCATTGTGACCAAACTGAGATTTCTCCTTCAACAACAACAACAAATAGTAATGTATCTAAGGTCATACAGTAGGTCGTAATGTATATTTTAATATGTATAGGTTTTATACAGCAGGGATTATATACTTTTAACCTGTCTGTTTTTAGACTATACTTTGGTGTTGCATTTCTTCAGTTTTGTCCCCTAAATTGTTGCATCCTGAACAGTAAAACTCTTGTATGTCTGTTAACCTAAACTTGAATTTTATGATAAAGCATTCCCTGTTTTTACCTGCCTGTCGCTGCAGACAGATTGGTCCTACCGATTTAGGTGATAACATAAATAAATCCCCTCTAGCCCTTCTGAATCTTCCAACAATTACTTTCTTACAAGGGCTTTAAACTGCCATGCATTGAATGAACATTTAGAGGGAAAACTCAGCGAATGTGTAACTATACCCTGGAGTTTTTAAGTTCCTGTAACCATCAGTCTATATTACCTCTGAGTAACTAGAGTCACAAAGAGCTGTGTCTGGCACTGTCTCTATGTTACTGCTTGCCTGAGTGTTATTATCTATTCAGGTTGTATGACTGTAAATGTACAAATAGAGCACAGAGATAAAGGGCTGCTCTTTTCAATCCATAGTGTGGTCTATATCTTGAAATTGATTTTTTGCAGTACAAGCAGTTCATGCAGTATACTTAAGATCAAAGGTGAATGCTAAGACCTGGATTTATAGGGATGGACACAAAATGCAATACCTATAAATTGATTTGTAATGCTTCATGCAAATGGTACCCTTGTTTTATTAGTGTCCTCTCATAGTAATTGGAACCATACATTAAAAAATGTTGACTGCCATTTACACCCTTAAAGGAAAACAGTGTTGTTCATAGAGTTTATTGAAATAGTTCTTATGGGAATAGAATTTAAAATAGGTTTTTAAAGATTTATGAAATTAAACAAGAAATAAAACCCATGTCAAGTCTCAAGGTTTTTCATAATTTTGAGAGTCTCACGGCCGTACAATGGATTCTCATGTTTGTGCATAAGTGTGTTATTGTTTGCGAGGCTGAGAAACCCTTTATACATGATACTGCGGTAAATCCAATGGAACAGTCCGAGCGTATTATTTAATTTTGGGGGAGTGGGGTTCATCATGAAGAGGTGTACATTACTGTTCTATATTCCTGTAGCTGCTACGCAAACTCCCCCCTTACTCCAAAGATACAACTACTACGACTACTACTAATAATAATGCTAATATTGTAAATAACTTTGAAAATCTAGTTTCAAGTTTATAAAAGAAATTGAAAGTTTGATGGAATTATACAAAGCTAAAATCAGACTTTATCGTAGGTTTGTAGCTGAAAAAGATTATCTCCCAAAGTCCATGCATTTGCATAGGAGAACTGGAAAAACATTGCAGAACACGCCTCATTCATGCTGTGCCCTCTTCATTAACAGTCGAAGTGATCCTGTCATGAGGCTTTTTTTTCAATTGTAATACTCCCTTGAGTTAGCAGAACCACAGCAGTAAATTGGTTCATGTGGCAAAGTGCCCCGCCCCTGTGTGCATTTGTGTGATCTGTGTTGTATGTTGTGTGCGTGTGTGTGTTAATGTTGGTGTATAGTCATTGGTACACGGGATATAAACGGGTCTGTGTTTCACGTGTATTTAAAAAGTGTATATTTGTATTTAGGCACGGGATTGCACATCACGCACGTGCATTTAAAATATAATATGTGAACACGGGGTTTCACGTAATTAATTCACGTGCTGGGATTCAAGTGAATAATTAATTAGTAATTGAATCCCAGCACAACAGTATATATAGATGCACATTTTCACTCAGTGGTGGTTAGGTGTTCGGAAGAGGAGAACGGGAGAGAGAGAGAGAGAGAGGAGAGTTAAGTTAAAGGTCGTAAAAGTGAAGATAAGTGTGTGTACTCACCGTGTTTGTTTGTCTCCGAGCACCGTTTGTGTTTAGTGCGTTTTGTTTGTCTTTTTACTTTGGCGTATAGTGCCGTGTCCCGTGTTTTGTGCTGTTTTCAACCCTTTTATTTGTTAATAAACGCTGAGTGCAGCCATTGCACTCAGCTCATCATCAACCACTGTCTTTGTTTTGAATTCCTGTCTGGTCTGACGCCACCCACTCTGGCCGTCTTTGTGACAGTTCACCAGATGCATTAGCTAACACATTTTAAATGACGCTGGTGCTGTCAGGCCTGTGCTGTCAATTTAATGTACAACCATGAAATAAAATTGCAGAGATTTAAATACTGTCAATTGGCAGATATCTATCATCCCTGCTACAATTTAACCAAATGCTAAATTGATGAAAGTCCTAACTTATTGTAGGAGCCATAATACTACTGTGGAATAAGCAGTGATGTCCCCCTCGTCTCATCCCTACCACGCTACTTGCAGTTCCTGTTTCCCCATACACTCAACAAAATCGCAGTTTATCATTTGACAGGGCTAACAAGTGAACCAATTGATTACATATTCAGACAATTAGGTATTGAGGTATTATTGTAAAGCAACTAGACTTACAGCTATTTATATTAAAGATAAATAAATAAACAAATACTGTATATATTTTCACAACCTGTTTCATACACTAATACACACATGATTAAAACACCATCATTATTATTATTATTATTATTATTATTATTATTATTATTATTATTAATCCTTTGCGTAACACTCCCCCACTCCCCCTTCTCGTATATTGAATGGTTTAGTCCAGAATCAGCTCGTCTCACTGTCCTGTTGCAGCCGTTAAGAGCTAATGAGACTGAAGTTTTGAAACAGAAGTGCATCTGTTTGCAATAAAAGGTGTGTAATGCCACAGGTGCCCTTTATTTGTTTGTTGCTATTGAGTTGTATCTTTTAAATACATTTTTAGCTTATTTTATCTACGTTATTTCTAATATATGGGTCTAAAAATAAGAACTGTTCCAATTATTACATCTAATTGTAAAATGCTGACACCTCAGCACAGCGTTGATACAGGTTCCCTTCACCTCTCTACATTATTCACACCTGTTGTTCCAGAGCAGAGGCACTCAATATTCAATTTTTTTTTTTCATTATTTATCTCTTAAGGGTTTCTTATGGTTGTTGTATTCTTTGCTTATTTGTATGGGTTATACACATGTCAATCTCCATGAATTAATAGGATCAAAACAGTTCAATATTCTACATGTGAAGTACTGAAGCGGTGCTCTCCCTGCCCACCTGGGAATAAGCCTGAATAACCTTACGTGGCCATCAGTGATTGATTAGATGACTAGTCTAATTAGTCACTTAAGTGTTACCATAAACATTTCACGACCCACTGCCCAATTGTATAATTAAGAATTTAAGGACAAAGGGTTATTCAAATAATTCTTGCTGTAAAGTCTTAGTTGTCAATTTACCGGTAAAGATTTCTGGAACTCCTTTATAATGTATCATACATATGGTTACAAAGCTTATAATGGATTCCTCTGCTGTACATTAATCTGTTAGAAAGGCTAATAGCATATTTTTTTTAAAAAATCCATGTTGAAAATTATTTGTAATCTGATTCAGTTCACATAAGCATCTCTTTCTATGCATTTAAAAGGTGTCTATGGAATGGGTGTCAGCATTTATACAATACAAATCCTTTTTTTTTTTTTTATATAGTGCCTTTCATGCCAAGGGATCTGAGAGCGCTGTACAAAGTTAAAAACAAAATAAAATAGCTCACTTGTACAATACACTCCAGTTACAAACAAGTATTTAAAAGCACATTAAATATATATATATATATATATATATATATATATATATATATATATATATATATATATATATATATATGTTTTCAATTTAGATTTAAAGTAACCCAGTGTTTCAGCCTGCCTAATGGTAATCGGAACAGAGTTCCACAACCGAGGAGCACAACAGCAACTGACTCCAGCTGTTTTAAGATTACTTTATGGAACAATTAAAAGTTCTGCATTTTCTGATCTCATTAGAACGACTAGGAATATACAGAGTTAATAGTTAATATAGGAGATAGGATGGCCCTAATCCATGAAGGTCCTTAAGTAGCTCACTGGTAACCAATGGAAGGACCTAAGCACTGGAGTAATGTGTTGAGAACGACGAGTATGAGAAAGCAGTCTGGCAGCTGCGTGCTGAACAAGCTGAAGCCTTCTGAGTTTAGTGGCAGGTATGCCAACAAACAAAGATTGCAATAATCAAGATGAGACATTATAAATGCATGTTTCAACATCTCTGAATCCCTCACATCCAATACAGATTTTAATTTTGCAACATTTCTCAAAGGATAAAAAGTTATGTATTGCTCACTCCACTTCAGGATCCCCAGTCTGTCACTTAAACATGGAGAAGGGTTGTTAAGTTTGGTTTGAAGCAAATGCTAGCACGGAGTAATCACTTAGTAATTGTGCAGTTTATGCTATTTACATGCCTTAAAAAAGAAGCATTGAAAAATGTGATACTGGCATGTATTAATTGTAAGATATTATTTATGTTTGATAGTTTGACGGTGGTACAAATATCCAGCTTTTAGTTTACTCACCAATTTTTCTGGCTCTTAATTGAGTTTCTGTAATTTTTTATTTGTGTTTACATCCTGGTAACTTTTTACACCTTTACATTTGTGAGCTACTCTACAACAGAATGCAGTATACTACACTTTTGTAACCTTGAGGTGTGCTTCAGGGGCCAGGAGCTAAGGCTTCTCCCCCTGTCTATTCACCATCAATCGCCATGTTTAATCCCCAGGACATGCCCTTTTTCACCTCTTGCTTCCTTCCATCCTTCTCCTCTATGCCATACCACCTCACTTCAACGAGGGTGGTTCTCAGCGAGCCAGGGAGCCTTCGTAAAATGCCTCTCTAATCAGCATACCTCTTTCCCCATATTCTATCCTCTCCTCAGCGAAGCCTGTTCTCAGCAAACCAGTTGACTACTCTTTTTGTTCTAATCCAACTGCTGTCTCTTTTCCTCCCATTTCTCCTTGGAAATTGGCCTTTAACTCACCCAGTAATAAACACTCCATTTCCCCATTTTCAGTAAAGGTCTGAGCAAATTGCATTCCATGCAACCTGCCCTGTGAATCGCAGTTCAAAGGTCTATCAAAAATGTCTTTGTCCTATTCTGTCTTAAAACAAGAGTGTCGTCCAATATGTTCTGTGCAAGCAATGTTAAGACATCCATTAAAACAGAGTGGTCTTAATTTCCAGTACCTATTAAAGTGATCACTTTAATAATTTAGGACTGGGAGTTAAATTGAAAAGAAATATTTCTTGTTTTTGAATGTACTCTAAAAGTTCAATATAGCACAGCATGTGATGGATCAAATACAAACTTCAATTTCCAGATGCCCCTTCACATTCAAATAGCAAGAGGGACTGGATCATATCTGCTTGTTCCTGATCAAAAGCGAGTCAGCCTCAGGTGCTGGGCAGTTGTGCTAAGACTGTACTTGCAAAAACAAATCAATTTTTCCAAGTGACAGTTGTGCTTTTAGCTGCAGAAAAGAAACTGACAGTTGCAAACAATATAGTTCACCTGGGGTGACTTCTGCAAGACTGTGATGTTTAAAATGTACATGTTATAGTTGCAGAGGGGTCTTTATGTTGCTTGCACACAAGTTATTGGACTAAGATAAGTACAGAAAAGAGACAATTTCCGAAGACCTTTGATTAAGACCTAAGTAGTGTGACAAAAACCTAAAAAATATTCAGAGCATCAAAAGAAACTTATCACTATTATAACACATTTATTAAAAAAAAAAAAAAAAGTATATAAATGATGGACATTGGCAAAATGTTTTTGGTTTCTTTTTAATCACTCGATCATTCATCCTTGACCATGACATGCTTGAGTGACTATGACTGAAGCATATGCACTTAATCACCCAATTAGTCAGACAGTTGATTGGACACTGGATATGGAGTGATTTCAGCTGTTGAATTGCAAGCTTGAATAAAAGCAATAAAGAAAATCACAGAAAAAAAAAACAATATGCCACATCTGTCAAGAGAGCAACGCCTTCGTGCAATCGGCATGTTGGAGGCTGGACTAGGGCAGCATACTGTGGCTCGCCGTCTTGTGTGCTCACAGCCAGCAATTTCAAACTTGGCAAGACGGTATAACCGGACACACTCTGTCAATGACGGGCCATGAACTGGGAGACCAAGAGTCACAACACCTGCCCAAGATCGACAGATCATTTTGCAGCATCTTCGTGATGTCATTTGTTAATCAGCACAATAAAAAGTCACTGCACCTGCTCTGTAACAGAGTTTGTCATTTTTTGATCACATCTAGTGAATTTTTATCCAAATATAAGTGATAAGTTTCTTTTGATGCTCAAATATAAGTGCTAAGTTTTTTTTGATGCTCAAATATAAGTGAGAAACTAAAAAAACATGCCCGCCTGGACAAAGTAATCAATCATGGAATTTGTTTTCTAGAATATCTCATCCCTCTATTGAATTTTTTTTTTCTTTTGCCAGCAACCAAAAAAGAGTCAGAATGTCTCCTGCTGACAGCTTGGACAGTTTTAAAGCTCAGATAGTACATTGGAACCTCAGGAACAATACCTTCCCTCAAAGAAATCGAATACCCTCTACAATCAGACCTAAAAAGGCTATATTTTAAATTTAGTAAACCAGCTCTTCATGATATAAAATACAATTGATACCCATCTTAAAAATTAAGCTTTATGCTTTATGGTTTGCATCATTCGAACCAGAACAGGAATCACTTTTCAGATTAGATTCCAAACGTTCTGAAATCAAAAATTTGACTAGGTGATAGCTGCATATCAATTGAAGTAGATCGACTTTGGAACTCCCTCTATTATTATTTTTAAGAAATGCTAACATGAATGTCTGACAAATTATATTTGTAGGCATAGTATTTAACAAGCTGAATTTCCAAGGCTGGTCATTAAATTAAAATAAAAACCAAACCGCACAAAGATTAATCATGCACAAAATCAAAATCAGCAATGACATTCACTAAACAGTGGTACCATGTTTTGCATGCAGTAAGCCCCTTTACTTTGCTTTGTAAACCGGCTGTATTCACTAACCAGTGGCAGGCGCATGGAAAAAGTACAGCGTTCTAGTAATTTAAATATAATGAATAATGTTAATTACCGAAAATACCGCAAGGGAGGTATTTGATATGCAAACCATATTCACTTCAGGGTGCTAACTTTACTAGGTGCCTCAGCGTGTGTTTAAAGTACCGCTTATTGAAACCAGGCGGTGTCAGAGAACCAGCAGAAGAGCTGCACAGGAGAGCGAGAAGAAGAGTCAGGAAGAGAGTATTTCAGACCAGGCTGACGTTACTAGGGCTGTGTGAGGAGGAGGTAAGAACTAGATACAGACTGAGCACAGAGATCATACTAGCCTTACAGTATATGTAGGGTCCCAGAAAATTCATGATATCATAAATTTCACAGAAATCGTGTATTTGACTGTCTTCTGTGAACAGATATTGTTGAAGTATTAGTTTGCAGTGTAGGATTAACATTAAAAATGCAGACAGCTGACAAATAAAAATCCAAATAAAAAAAAATAGCTAAATTCATTTCAACAGAAGATCGCGTTCAGAGCTAAGAAAAGGTGACGTTCTATGCAAATGGTGGGATTCTGTTTTGCTCAGCTTGTAATGTGTCTTTGGATCATCTAAGAAAAGGTGCCATTGACAAGCATCTTGACAGTGCAGTACACAAAAACAAGAAAATCAAACTTGAAGTTCAGGCTAAACGATTACTGAACAAGCAGGTCACAATCACAGGATTGTTTAAAAAGAGCACAGAAAGTGGAGAAGCACGTAATGGCAACACGTTTGAATTAGTGGAAGCTTTTAGTGCAGCGAACATACCAGTATAACATCTGGTCAATGAAATATTACGACGTTTTTTAATGAAAAAAATCCCGAATTGTGAAGCTGTGCCTAACAGTGGCACACTAAGACGAGAGTAACTGCCTAAAGTGTATGCAGCACACAAACAATATTTAAATAGAAAAATGAACGATTCTGAGTCTGTTTGCGTTGCATGCGATGAGGCCACTGATGATAAAGGCAACTGTGTTTTGTACAGTATTTTCATCCCAGAGCTTTACAACTGTTAATTCAGATGAACCTACTGTTTACTTAGAAACACTGCATCTCGGCTCTAACCACACAACAGTAGTAGGTCAGGCCATCATTAAAACGCTTGTGAAGAATGGTAATGATTACTGTGTGTCTGACAATGTAACAGAGGGAGAGACACCAGCTGTTTACAGCTATGCTTAGTTGTATAAGATGTTTTTTTTTTTTTTTAATTTTTATTATTATTAATATTATTTCATTAGGTTGATTGGCTCCAGTGGCATATATGATGCTATATCATTTACTAATAATTTTGTCTGCTTGTTACTTTTGCAGCCAACACAGACCATTTTAAACTACTCTTGTTTCCAGCAAAAGTTTGTTCCATTTTTAAAAATGGTTTCATTAGCTACTTGAGTTCCAATGTTCCAATGTAATATATTGATATAGTCACCATGTACGTGTGATATTTAAGTAGGCTAAGCTTAAAATAGCTTTGAAATATGCAAAAGAAAATTATGGAAAAGAAAGATTTTTTTGCATGCACCACTAAATAGGTAATATACTGTGTGTATATATATATACTGTGGCTGCATGTACTGTATGGAAATAATATGTGTCTGATTCACCTATTCCCTGGAACCACTACATACTGTAATATGGAATAGTGAAAGACATTCACACACCACATCAAAAGGCGATCTGTGCTTTCAATGTCAGAAGTCATGAAAGACATACACTTTATGAGATGCATAACACATTTACAATGTATATCAGTGAAAAGGGCTACACATGAAACTGATTGTAATCCTTGCATTGCATAACTGTGAACCTGGATATTGGATTAATGGAGGTCTAAAATGAATCTTTCAGACCGCATTTATGTGACTGATATCTTGAGGATCATGTAGCTGTTGAGCCACCTGGAGTGGTTGTAAACTTGTCTTCAAACCACTGAAGATGACTGGTGCCATCTGACTATCCTGGCAAAATTCCCCCTGAAACCAGCCATCATATGTTTCAAAAGTGCCCACAGCACCAAAAATAACTTTTAACAGCTCCAGCATCCTCCTGTATTACCATCTGCTCTTTTGAAATCATTTGTGAAAGCATACATTTTACTTATCTGACCAAACATTTACTCCTTTGTGTAGATTCTAAGTAATACTAGGTGAAAATGTACTCCATCAGTCCCAGCTCTGGAAAACACCAAAGTAACTTTGAAAAGTAAAATATATTCAGATTTATAGCTGCTTAGGAGAGAATTAACTAAATAAGGTATTGCAGTTACTTACATTTTTTTTTATTATTGTAATTACTTATATTTCAGTTTTAAATGAATCTTTTTGGCTTCAACAGGATTTCTTTTGTTTGTTTGTTTTGTTTTTTACTGTCTGAATTCTGCATTTCCTTTTTTAACACTGGTATACCAACAGAACTGCAATATTTTAAGTTGGACTTAGGTTGTAAATCAGATTTACTTTTTGAGCCTGGGTTGAACTTTATAAGAATGTTACAATTACTGTTTAAAGCCTATATCTTAAATAAAAAGTCAGTAAAGGCACACCAGTGCATTGCTTCACGTTGCGTCGCTTTGTTTTTTTTTGATGCGTGGTAGACCGTGCTACACCAGCGCTTCTATGCCTAAGCATCAATTCCCTTTCCGAGATATAAAAAAGTACTTTATAGCATTCCATTTAGCACGAAAATACCCTGCCTCCCCCCACTGCTGCTCTTACCTAATACAAAGAAAATATGGCTGTGTTTTGGGAAGACATGGAAAGTGTGCCATCAACAGAAGAGAAAGAGGAGGAGGAAGAAGAGATTTGTACCGTACATAAGTTTGAACATAGATTTCCATTTGACTTGAACTTCTTAAAAAAAGGTAATTTAGATAGTCTTCTAAAATAAAGAACCTTTGTCTTTAATCATCTTTAGTACCGTGTCTATTTAGAGAACATAGATAATGCGTATTGGTACATGCGTGTTTGTGTGTGCGTCTGGGTGTAGTTTTTATCTGTATATACATGTTGTGTGTAAACAGTCAGTATATTACTGGACCACAGTTTTACAGCAACTGATTATGCAACAAAAGATCTGACCGGTACTTCTTGATATTTTTAGTTTAATAAAGACTGAATCAGCAAAACAAAGCACAAACAAATAAACAGTCATATTAATTAATTGTGCAATGCGAATATCGTTTCCTGAATCAACTGTACATGCTAGGTTTCAGATCGATCTTCTACGTCAATGCATAAGACATTTTACAATGCTATAACATACGTACTATATTTAGTACACTTCGAGTAAAAAAGACGATCTTACATAGAAAATGTAGGTTTGTTTTTAAAAAGAAAAATCTAAAATTTAATAACTCTGCTGTACGGTTATTGACTCAGGTATATGATTGTACAGGTGTATGATCCTCTCTGTGCCAGAAATGGAAAAGAGCAGAAAATGGGTTTAACATCATAATTAATTTGAAACAGAATGCATTTATATATAATTTATGTTAAAAAAGTCAATTATAGAATACAGTGATGTAAGGAGTAGAGTCTACATTAACCAACATAAACAACAAATCAACACACAGTATATGAATCATACAGGGATGTCGCTAATTCACTGGAGTGACATTTTTTTTTATTTTTTTTAATATCAGCAATGACATGATGGCAATCTTTCAGTTTTAACACACATTTCAACTTCTTATTCCATGGAATTGCAGTACAGAGTGTTTGACATTATTGACAGGCTTTAGTTTTAGCTTTGTTTATGGATTACAGTTTTATGAAAGCTGGAGAAGGCAGATGATGTGACAAAACCACATTCAATTTCTCAGTAATTACAGACCTATAACTCACTTGGAATGTCCATCTCCAAAGCGATGAGCCTCGTTTTTTTTTATTTCTGGTGATGTCACCCAGGAGTTAACTGCTATTGGTCAAGTGCAGACGCATTGGACGAGCGGAGCAACAAAAATTGCTCTGGGAGAAATCTGCCGCTCCTAGGCGCAACACAATGCAAAACCCAGGCCTGTGTCCAGGCCTTCAGTGAGTTTGACATACAATCTAAACTTGTAAAAGAGAGATAGCAATTCTCATAAGGGCATTAACAGTGTTGGCACTTGAAGTATCAGGTTTGACTCACATGAGTATGAACTGTTTAATATATGTCTTTGTTGTGAAAAGAATAAAGACAGTAGAAACTGGTGTGGAATAAATCACAAAAATATACTGGTTACTAGGATTTCAGCCCTGGGATCCCCAATTACACAAACCAGAACATGTGTTATGTTACATTTCCTTCTTAAGACAATTTTTCAAGCTAGAGTTTCCAATAGGTGATTGTGCAGCTACAGGTGGAAGTGTGCTGGGTTGTCATATTAGGCTACATATACTCCATTTAACTTCATGCTCACATCTGTGCCAGAACGTTTTGCGATTTTATCGAAATTAACTGCGTCTTCAGAATTTACATAGAGGTATGGGACTGGAAATCACATTTGTCTTCAGTTTCTCTACAGTATACATAGTGCGGTAGTCTGGATCAGCCAATATATAGACAATTATAAATAAATGATAATAAAAACCAAACATGAAAATGAATAAAGAAGTAAGAAAATGAAGGAGCTATAAGGTATTAATTTATTACACTTTTCATAATAGGAAGTCTGTAACCCTCTGCTGTTAGCTTAATTTCATGCTTTGAAGCCCAATAGATTAGTGACAGTAGAAATAACTAGATGGCAAATATATCTTAATTGTATGTAGAGCTAGTAAAGCACAGGTATTCTGTGTCACGAGATTCCCCTGATCTGATCATGGCAAGTCCTCATTAGACCATGAACATGTAGTTTATCTGTGGAGCCGTACACCTGAGGAACAGCACTTAATGGTTTTATAATCTGAATGTGTAACTGTGTACATAATATTCTGCATGCCAGCTTTGCCATTACCTAATCTCTAAAAGGTTACACATGAGCTGAATTTGCAAATGGTTCTGGGAAATTCAGCCAAGCATCAATTTGATTGGCATGACTTCAAGCGCTGCAATGCTGATTAAAAAAATTACAATCTAACCTGCTGCAAACCTACTGCTATAAAAATGGGCCAACAGTTAGGTATTTTCAAGATGGTAAAAAATTCAGCGAGTAGCAGGTAATTACTGATCAGAACATGAACGCAACGTATGCTTGTATTTTTAAGTTTATGGCTCAGAGTCTATTCTTTAAAATGCAAAACTTCTGCTTGACAGGTTTAAGTTGACAGTTTTGTCACCACGTTGCATAATTTGTATCTAGCAGTAACAGTTACAATTACTGTCTAATGTATGTCATCTTGATGCTAACTCAAGGAACCACATGTTTTGGTAATTGACATATTGTTATTTTGTTTTTTCCCATTAAATTCAACTTTGAAGGGAAATGTTTATCTTGACAACAATACAATAAGGCATTCTTTCCAGAAATTTAAAAAACATTTTAAAACTTTTGTATTTAATTAGAGAGTTAGGCAGTTAGTATTATTATTATTATTATTATTATTATTATTATTATTATTATTATTATTACTACTATGACTACAATAATAATAATAATAATAATAAAAATAATAATAATAATAATAATAATAATAATTCTATCTGGCGATATGACTAAGATCATTTACTTTTGAGTTTAAGTTTGGCTTTTTTAACATCTATCAGCACATTTTCAAATGTTCTTAATGCATCCAATATGTAATACATGTCTTCAATGTATGGAAGAAATTATACATACTGTAGTAAGTATAAATGACCTACTTCATGTTTAAACACATGCATAAATATTGTGTCTCTTAAGTTTTAAATAAGAAGGCAATTATTTATCTATTTAACTTTAAATAACCTAAGTGGAGAATGCCTTTTACACCACCATACCCTGTAAATTATCTTTCCACTTAAGGATTACTAATTTAGCCCATTATATCAATTTAGAACTTAATACTTCAGACCTGTCTTTATAAAATAAAGTATACTCTGAAAAAAAGACCCATTGGTGACACATAACCAAATGCATTTCATTTGACTGCTTTTGAATGAACAATTCATTATTATGTGTTTAACGATTTAATTACGTTACCTTTTTTGTGAACAAATACAGTTGTTTCAGAACGTTGATAAAACTTTGTTCAATACCGTTAATATGCTGTACACATAACACATTTCCTGAGCCTGTAAATACAGTGTAAGTAACCTGGATAAATACAAGCATGCAATCAAAGGAGGAATAACATGAGATCAATCAGTAACATATCCAGCAGCTACTGCACCACATATTCATTACTTCATGTATAACTGTATGTACAGAGGTTTCAAATGGGCTTGAGTTTGCAATATTGACAACATATTACTATTGATGACAAGAGGTATTGGTGATAAACAGTAAACTGGTTAAATTGACTGTACATTTAAAATTGTACAACTGTTTACCTTGTCATTCACTTCCACTGTTGGTCTAGTTTATACAGTACTGTAACTGTGGTTTTGATCTTAAAAGTTGGCTGTTTGCCACAGACCCAAATCCACCATGGTTTTCAAGAATTTATGTTCAATTTACTTGTAGTCCTGCTGACAAGTTCAAATGTTTATTAAGGCAAATTATAGATCAAATATCTTGTCAAAAAAAGCCAGCTTAATCATTTTTATAAATTTTACCTAATTGTAAAATTAAAATGTTTTTTTGAGTGATTCAGAGCTGATTGTGATGAATGCTATGCAATTTAATTATTCAGCCTTGCATCGCCTAACTCAGTAATTAGTCTCTTAGCTGAAGTATATGAGCTGCCTTGAGTATAAAAAAGGGAACATGAATGTAATGGATAATTCAGTAATAACAAAGAGATGAGCAAAATATGTATGTCAAAATGAATAAAATATATAGGCTTTCACACTATTGAAATGATATGTTAAAATATCAGAACTATCCCAGCTACATTATATATACTTTAACATACTCAATCATATTCAGAGAGCAGCAGTACCAACAAATAAACAATAGATTATTTCCTAATTCCATTGGTAGGTTTCCTTTTACTACTTACTGTACACTATAATCACAAAAGGCATGTAATCTGTAAAGTATAGTACAGGTATTTATTACATACTGTGATATTTTCTAGGGTTCTCTAATGATTGTGGGATTAAGGCAAGACGTTGTTTTATTTGATATAGCATCCTTAACATTTCTATAATAACTTTCATTTAACTGATTGTATGCTAATGCAGGAGCAAAATCATTCTTTCTGCAAATATTCTCAAGGGAAATTATTGGTATATTAAAGCTTCAGACCCGAGCACTGATTAAAAACGTGCCACTATGTAACACAATTTTTGTTCCTGGGTAGTAAGTGTTATTTCCTAATTGCTTATGCCTCAGAAGTATAGAAAATGGCTATTATTCCCCACAAACTTTGCTTTTGTGACCAGGACAGTGATATTTTGAAATTTACCTATTTCCAATGAGAAAACGGGCGAATTTGTGTCTTTTCGTTCACATAAAGTCAGAAAAAACAACATATGAATCCAAATTAACATGTATTTATACTAAAGTAATACAAAAATGACTACAAAAGATTTAGAAGTGAGTAGTTTTTCGAGATATACGATTATACTGTAAATCACTTTCACGAATCAGCCCCCAAATGTAGTCTCCCATCATGTTCTCGTTATACTATCCTTGGTAGCGGCGTTCAAAGTCCAGTATATCCTGGTGGAAGCGCTCGCCTTGCTGCTCCGAGTACGCTCCCATGTTCTCCTTGAATTTATCAAGATGAGCATCAAGGATATGGACTTTGTGGGACATCCTACAGCCCATTGTGCTGTAGTTCTTCACCAGAGTCTCAACCAGCTCCACATAGTTTTCGGCCTTGTGATTGCCCAGGAAGCCCTAAACCACTGCGACAAAGCTGTTCCAAGCCGCTTTCTCCTTACTAGTGAGCTTCTTGGGGAATTCATTGCACTCCAGGATCTTCTTTATCTGTGGTCCGACAAAGACACCGGCTTTGACCTTTGCCTCAGACAGCTTAGGGAAGAAGTCTTGAAGGTACTTGAAGGCTGCCGACTCCTTATCTAGAGCTCTGACAAATTGTTTCATAAGGCCCAATTTGATGTGCAGTGGTGGCATCAGCACCTTCCGGGGGTCCACCAGTGGCTCCCACTTGACGTTGTTCCTCCCCACAGAGAACTCGGTCCGCTGTGGCCAGTCCTGCCTGTGGTAGTGCGCCTTGGTGTCCCTGCTGTCCCAAAGGCAAAGATAGCAGGGAAACTTGGTAAAACCGCCTTGGAGACTGTCGGACTGGAGTGGCGGAGGCAGAGGCAGCTCCTGCTCCTCTGCTCCTGGCGGTGGTGGAGGCAGAGGCAGCTCCTGCTGCTCTGCTCCTTGCGGTGGAGGCAGAGGCCATGGGGCTGATGGGAGGCTGTGGCGGTGCTGGCTCCCTCTGCTGTGGCGGCTGGGCTGGTGTGCGCCGTGCTCCCTTCAGCAGCATAAATAGAGGCTGCCCAGGTGCTTACGGTCTGTTCCCTCGCATACGCCTCCCATCGCTCGCTGTCCATCAACCGCAGGAACCGGACGGCTACTGGTATAGACTGGGCCTCCAGCCCAGCATTTTCCAGAATCCAGTCCCGCAGTTTGATGGCGTCTTCTGCCATTTTTTTTTTTTTTAATCCAAATATGCGGTTCCTGCTCTGGCCTGAGTCCTGGAGGCGCTGTAGATCCCACGCAGGACACCACGTGTCACAAAGACGGCCGGAGTGGGTGGCGTCAGACCAGAAGCAGGAAATAAATAAACAAAATGAGAGGTAGAGTTTGGTGGAGCTGAGCGAATGCTTTCACTCAGCATTTAATAAATAAACAGAACAGAAAATAAAAAGGTTTTAACACAACACAAAACAGGACACGGCACTTACGCCAAAATAAATATATAAACAAAACGGACTAAACAGTGAACAGACAAACGAACAAACACGGTGAGTGAAAACAACTATCAATTTACTTTATTTTACTTTACTTTCTCCTTCTCCTTCTCTCTCTCCTGTTCTCCACTCACGAACACCCCACCCTGAGTGAAAGAAACGTGCATCTATATATACTGTTGTGCTGGGATTTAATTACTAATTAATTATTCACTTGAATCCCAGCACGTGAATTAATTCTGTGCAACCCCGTGCTCACATATTACATTTAACCAGCACGTGAAGTGATTTGTGCCCTCCTCGTGCCTAAATACAAATCTACACTTTTTAAATCACATGTGAAACACAGACCCGTTTATATCCCGTGTACCAATCTATACACCAACAATAACATAATACATAATATGCACACAGGGGCGGGGCACATTGCCACAGAGACCCATCAGGAATGCCACCATTTTGAAGTCTCCTATGACCTTGATGCCGTCTCAGAAAAATGCAGATATGTATCCACTTAGGCAGCTGGAACTAAACTGAACTGGTGGGCTTAAGGCCCCTGTATTTATACTACTATTTATATTACTGGAAAGTTCTAGAAGTTACTCCAAGTTTACTCAGCACTGAATCTATCTGGAATGTTCTGGAAAATAGGTAAATTTCAAAATATCACTGTCCTGGTCACAAAAGCAAAGTTTGTGGGGAATAATAGCCATTTTCTATACTTTTGAGGCATAAGCAATTAGGAAATAACACTTACTACCCAGGAACCAAAAAAAAATAAAAATTGTTACACAGTGTCAGTGTTTTAGCAGGTAGTACATTAATATGCAGATAATGAAACCAACTTCCAAGGCAATCTTTACTTATGCTAGTTATTCATTGTGAAAAACCATATTCAGTGCACACTTAGGATTAACATAACAATCTACATATTTTAAAGGGAATTTCTCAGATATGATTAGCTAATATTGGTCTTTTGAATTAATCACCAAACACAAAATCTAAGAAATGTAAATCTGTTCTTAACATCTTTTAAAATGTTGCTTCTTTTTTATGATTGTTGTTTAGGAAATTGGAATCTTCCCCTTTGTGAGTGTTTCCAATCGATAACTTTTAAAAACAGGATTTTCACTGGAAGAAAACATGTATGCATTTTTTATTGATGTATTTTATAGTATGTCTATCTTGTTTTTTTTAAGTTTGAGTGAAGTATATACTCTGAAGCTCAGCTTCAGATTGTGTTGTGCTGCTAATTTCTTAGGTTCAGTGTCAATTCATTTCACCAAAGCAACATGCTACCAAGCTCCTGAACCTTGGAGGTAAGGTACCAGCCTGGGTAGTCTCTGCCTGGACTCATCCAACACTTGACCAGTCATTTGGTCATTAACTCTGTGGGAAGTAACCTTTTTAAAATTTAATTTATGAGAAATAGAGCAACATTGCAACTGAACTACTTGAGCACAACTTGCATGGACAGTTATTTGCATGAAGACAGAGTAGATATTTTAAATGTTATGGTGACATACAGTACATGACTGATTGTCCATTATAAACTGTGATTAAAGAAGTCTGAACTATTTAATGAATATCAAACTTATTTATGAGTCAGAGTTGAAAAAATAAACATTCTATGCTAAAACTTTGTGAATAAGTATATTATTATTATTATTATTATTATTATTATTATTATTATTATTATTATTATTATTATTATATCATTACACACACATTTCATCCAAAATATATTAACACAAATATGTACAGCTTTTGTATATCTTTTACAGCAGTTTCACATTTGTATTTTTGCCATCTTGACAAAAACTAAATAATCCATTTCCCAGCAGATGCTGTAAGTTTAGATTATTGCAGCATACACATAATACTACTGCATGACAGCTTTAGAGTGTCTTTGTTACATTACCATAAATGAATGGTCCATTAAAACATTTTGTTTTTAAGTTTTGTCATGTACCCATTGACCCTTGCAGTATAAAAAAAAAAAAAAAAAAAAAACAGGCAGCATTCTAGGTCACTTTACATTCACAGTTAGCAATTTGTTAAAAAAAAAAAAAAGCATATTAAAAAATAAAATGCAAACTTCACACATTAACAAACAAACAAACACACTGTATTAGCACAGGATATCATAGGACATACAGACTGGGAATACAGTCAAGTCCACAGTTGTGTAATTATTAAAACAACTCATGTGGGTTGAGTACTTTCAATAAATACTATACATTCTTTAATGTTAATATACATTAACAACAGCCTTATATTTGAACTGTAATGCTACTTTGAACTAATGTACAAAAACATGGTCTTAAAATTCTCATTTGCTTTATTGACCACAAACAATATGGCCGTGAAGCAAATAAAAACAGAAACCGAACATGTTTCTTAATTCCACCGCTGCAGATGGAATATACTTAACAAATGGCTTGCATGCACATACTGTATATTTGTAATATTTAAAAAACAATACCGATACTGCACTAATAAAGAGACAATAATATCACATTCCTTACTGATCACCTTGCTATAGCAATATAAAGCATCCTGACTCTCTCCAAACGCAGAATATTGTATTTATTATTTAGATTTACCTTCCAAAAATTCAGTTGACAGATGGGTAAATTGGTTGGTTAGGTTGAGGGGGACTAAGATGGCGTTGAGAAATCCTAAAGGATCAATAATCCTGTCACTTGCTTATTTACCAGTCACAAACACATATTGCAAGCAAGGTGATTCAACTGTAAGTTTTTTTTTTTACTTTCATTATATATAGTTTTTTTAATGAAAGCCCAGACGTATTGGTCATGTGTTTCTGGTAATTCCCAGACAGGCTACAATTAGCTGTCCCGGTCCCAACATGTCTATGATCCATTCTCTAGCTACCACATGCAGTACAGTATATTTTCAGAACTGACCATTGAGACGGCCGGAACCAACAAAGCTTGATAACCTGTGAACTCAGCAAAATTGCTATGCGTATTATTTTACATATTCAATTTAAATATCATATGTAATTCATATTTCTTCAATGCGTAAACACCCAGTAACACAGCTTATCTGGAGCGCTGCTCATGAGTATATGTTATGCAAATTAGGGAAAGTCACCATACAACCATATAGATTCCAAAAGGTACACTTTCAAATGCTAAATAGGAAAACATATATTTTATATGCAGGTGAATACAGTTCCAAACACATGTACAGTGGCCAGGTAAGAACAATACTAAATAATATACTGAATCTGTGCTTATTTAAAGGACAATTTTAATATCATAGATAAGTTACCAGTATATCATAGAAAATCAACTGTAAATTCAGGACAAAAAAAAAAAAAAACACTTTTAATGACATGATTTGTGAGAACTAGTAGTGCTTATACCATTCAGTTTTACAGGCATCTGTTTTACATTATAGTTCTACAGATTCCTTAAGCTGTATTTATACAATCCTAGTAAGGGGTAATAGATCTACTTGACTGATTTAATACAGAAGTAAACCTGGCACAGGCCTGCTTTACACTGCTTTGTTAATGGGGACTGGCAGCGTTAGCAGGGGTATGCAATGGTTTAAAAACCGAGCCCTGCATGTTTTATTACAGGGCGAAAGAGTACATCTTTGTTAAATTGATCCCTTAAAAATCAGAAAAAAACAATGCTGGTGTAATAGCCATAATCCTGACTTTCTTCATCAGGAAACATCGGTTTCTATGTCAGATAAAGGACTTGACATTTATTGTCTTGTTAACTTAATGCGCTTCTGTTTTTTTTACTTAGTATATGACATGGTTATAAATTAAATAAATCAAATAGATAATGTGTTAAATTGAATGTAATTATGTAATTAATGCAATGCATTGCATGAACCCCCATAGTATTAGTTATTATAGATCGTGTGTATGAACCCCCAGCGTATTAGTTATTATAGATCATGTGTATGAACCCCCAGTGTATTAGTTATTATAGATCATGTGTATTGCTTCATTGCATTTTTCCTGTTTTGAAGATTACACTGATCATTTCTCCCCAAATCTCATCTGTACCAATCTTAGCCATGTTGATATTTTATACAAGGGAGATCCTAAACTGAAATGTTAATGCAGTTTTAAGAGTCCTGATGAATTTTTCAAAAAATGGCAAATCACATGCGTATTGAAGCACTTTGACTATACCCTTGCTGACCTGCATGTGTTTGAATGTCAAGTGATTTTGCTGGTGTTCCAAGTGTAATTTTCTTTTTACTGAATAGATTTCTCACACTTGGCTTACTTCGATAGCAATGTTCTTGTGTTTATTGCACCTTTCTTGCTACTAGACTGATCATTTTGGCATTGGTACATAACTATGTTTTTCTACCATCTCTTTTGAACTAATTTATGGGGGGTTTAATGTGCTATTACTGTATATCTAAAATGTTGTATATGTTTAAACTAATGTTGCATAGAGAACTAACCGTTATTTTCTAGAGTTCCCTCATTTGTATCTGTCGTGTTTTGTATTTGGGCCTACTGTCATATTATCCCCCACTGGAGATGCACAGTTATACTGTATTGACACCTGCACTTTAAACATAAATCAGGGAACAGTAAAGTATATTTAGTCTTGCTACTATTCGATTTTTATTTTTTTGCCAAATCAATGATTAATTTCAACGTTTATTTTTTAAAGAATTTACCGTTTTTTTATCTTTATTTTTCAATTCAAGCAGAGCATGGGTGAAATCAATCTTTATGCTTAAAAACACAGACTTTTTATGCCATTGAGAAACGTCTCATTTAGAGAAACCCCTTTATCGCATTCGACATGCAACAAAACCATGGTTACCAACATTCTTATTGAAATAATGTTTGGTCACAGTGAAACTATACCTAAATATAGATGTGTTTTCCTCTTGCGCCCCATTTTCAAATCAAACTAGTAACTGTTACCATATATACCTATAGTAGTAAACGCTTACGTACACCTCAACCCGCTCATTTCAAAGTAGGCGCTTTGAATACCAGGCTATAGCTGGCAAAGGAAAGTGCAGTCGGTCTGATATTTTAAATGTCTTATTTTTTTATTATATTACTTTAGCAATATGCTTTCTATGTTGTTTCCGGTTATTGAATGCACCTTACATTGATTATTTAAACTTTGTAAATGTTAACAATCTTCCATTTCTAACCAGTTCAGTATCCCTTTCCAATCAGGAGATGATGTTGTTGCTAGGAAGCCTTTGCTGCAAATAATTGAGAAGACTTAAAACACAGTATGAATCAGCAGTACTACAAATACAGATGCAAGTAATATGACCTATTTTGTTATTTGAAAACATACATTTACATATGCCCTGTGACCTGGACTGACCCAATCAGTGGATTTAAGACTCATGCTGAGTCCTTATTGTATGAACCTTAACATAACCCAAACTTAAAAAAAAACCTGGTCCAAACATGTACTGTAGCTGTAGAAGATGGACCACACTTCTACTGCATACTAATGATGAAGGCATCGTTACTGTAGTTGTGTTTTAGGGGCTTACCTTTGTTCTATTATTTGTATTTGTCTGATGGATTTCTCATATACTGTATAAATACGGATTCACTTATGTTGTAATCATGGTTCTATTGCTTTTGTGAAACTTTTTTTTTTTGTATTTCAAATATGATCTTGTGTAGACACATACCACTGAGTGGTCTGTCTATGGTTCTTTTTCTCTTCCAGTCCGGTGAATCACAGTCATACAAACGTATGGATCTGCGCGGTCTGTCATACTATGTCCAGTTAATTTTTCTTCCTGTCATGACATGTCTACGAGCAGTCTGTCACACTATGTAAATCCATTGTTTATTTTTCTTCCTGTCTGTGCAAATCATGATCATGTTTCGACATGTCTACGAGCAGCCTGTCAGACTATGCCCATGGTTTATCTTTTCTTCCTGATGAGCAGTAACACATAGGGCAGGTCCACCTCACTGGGTTTTAATATAGAGTAGCTGGTGAGCTGTGTTATATAATTATATATAATTATTAAACTAATTCAACATGCATTCCAAATGTTAATTCTGTGGCACACCAATAGATAACACTTTACAACAAGCCTATTAATACTTAAAATTAACGTATCATAGTATTCTATTGTATGAGCATCCAAAACAAATTTGGGCAGAATGGAAGTGCCCATTCCTTTACAGCTAAAAAAGAACCAAGTATCCCCACATTAAAAATGCATTAAACAAATAAAACACAAGGAGACAAATGTCATAAAGCAACATTTAAATGCCCTTTGCTAGGGCATGCTTTCTTGCTGCTATCTTTCCACATTCCTTCATCATCACTAAACTATAAAAACAAAAAGGATGCATTTGAAATATTATTTTCAAACAGGATAGGTAAATGGTGGTAGTAGGCTACTACTTCCATGCATCTGACTACATTATTTTTCAACTGCAATTCATTTGTTGGACTATTTGATAGAAATTATTAATGTTGTATTCTTGAATTTGGCTATAAGTATATAGAAGTACCAAAAATAAATATAGTAAAATCTATATATATTACGGTAGACAGAATTTTGTCACGGATGTTATTTTTAGAAGATCAATAAAACGCTATTGGGATTGTAAATGGGATCAATACTAATTTAACAGTTCAGGTCTCTGCTAATTCAGTGTAAAAGAGAGCACAGTATTTGTTGAAACTGCTATTTCAATGGAAAAGAGAGCACCGTATTCATTATAACTCTGCTAGTGTGGTTTCTAACCTCTCTGTCCTGTAACTGCTCCTCAAAGTCTGGGAACCGTATTCAGTGAAATTGTTTTATACTTGTGGTGAAAAATATAAAATTGTGATATTAAACAGAAATCTTAAAGTACCTTTATACTCAGTGGCATAGAGAACTAAATAGAATTTCGAATTCAGACAGACAATGCCAGTTATATGACTTTATCTGATATTGCTCTGCATATTGACTTGTTACTATGGGTTTTATCCTGTTTAAAGTCTTGGCATGCCTCTGTGATAGATTACATGGTAATCTAATCTATAAAAAAGTTCAAATAAATAAATCGACCTAGCTTGGGGCATTGAAATGCAGAGCAATATTTTCTGTAGCATCTACATCAGTTTATGCAGATACTACAGACTGGAACCTTGAGTGAATGAAATAATGAGGACAATGTATTACCCCTGCTAAAAGTAACAGTAGAATGATTAATTTATACCATTACTTTTCTGTGACAGTTACTGCATAATACAAATGGATTGATTTAATATGCTGGTAAAGTAAGACTGTTTGAGATGGGCAAGTAATATGTTCTTACATGGAAATCATATCATAGTTGAATGAAAACTATATTGTAAATTGTTAATGTTGGAACACTTGTAGTTGGAAGACCATAGAAACAACAAAGCAGGATAAACTTAAAAGAAACAAAATTAAGCCAAAACATTTGTAGACTTGACAATGACCTAGATTCCATTACACTTTTGGCTTTGCTTTAAAGATGGCAGGCTTACAACCCAACCAAACAGAATCATGTTATGATTTTATACATTCATTTACCATTTTGATGATGTGATAATCCATTATTACTGGGCACTTTGGGTGGTGTGTGTCTGCATTTTGCTCTACCATGTATTCATAATTAAAGCAATTAATGAATCAGTCAAACTTATCATGGCTTGCTTTTTATAGTCCAGTGGAAAGAATGTGTTATTCATGTTGCATATATGAATGCATTAATGTACTATAATACACATAACCTTTCATAAAATGTTATTTAGTAAAAATACATATACAGTAAAGTGTATGTTCTGTCAATTAAATCCAGCTTAACAAAGCAATTATCACTGTACGCTCAGCAAGTGTAGCAGCTTGAAAAAAGTACCTTTGATTTTACTGAGGAGTGATAAATTACATACAGTTCTCAACATTTACTCGGGAGCATTCACCAGGAGAAAAAAAATATCTTCAAAGGATCACAGTGTATCCAGATCACTCTCCCTCCTGCAACAATGCTGGTTTTCTGTTCCCACAATACGTCACTCATTACAATCAGAGCATCAGCATTACTGCAGAAGGGGGCATGAACTGGATACACTGCAAGGTTTAGAAGAGAAATTATCTTTTGCTTTGCGAATGTTCCCGAGTAAAAGTTAAAAACAAGTAATTCCCATGTTGATTTACCTGTCAACATGGCATACAGAAAAAGTAACACTGGGCTGCTAAATGTAAAATATATTCCTAAAGGGAGTTTCATTTTGAATTACTGTTTTTAAAATGTTGGTTTTGTGGAAGAATTACATTAATTCTAGAAAGCACTAGAAAGAATTGTGTACACAAAATTTTTAATTGAATTGCTTGTGCATTACTGCATTTTTAACTTAGTCGTATCTTCCTAAACAAAATATAAATTGCACCTTTATCTGTCTGCTGTGTGTTGTCACAGTGTGCAAGTGTGTAAATATGATGCTTCCTACACCGTTTATAATAATATTAATATTATCCCAGCAACGTTTTATAAAAGTACAGTGCCAATTCTAATTTCCCTTGTATTAATTGCTTTAATGCCTTCCCAGGCAGTAGATGAGAATGACAGTTTATAACACAGGCCCTGAATTGTGCTGGTTTGGGTAATTTAAATATCTTTCTCATTGGTTTGCTTTTTCTTCTCTAGCAGTGATTTTAATCTAGTTCTTAGTCATTAATACTATTTCCCACTGTGGTATAGTTTGTGTTTTAACACCACAATCAGTTATACAATGGTGTACAAGATCTCCAGCTTTCTGTTAAGGTTTGGGTAATAACAGTTATACTTTTCTAATAATTTTCTTTATATCCTGTATCACATCGTTATATTTCTAGCCATTTTCTATTTAATTTCTAACTCGTCTCTTTGTACCCATGTGAAATGTTCTTGGGTAGATATAATTTATGCATATTCTTTCTTTTACAGGCTAAAGAATACAGAGCTCAAAACATGTTGTGTATAATACTTTGTAAGGGTCACAGGAATCAAAGTAGTGAGCTGCTGACAAGAGTTTTCTTTTTGTGACATACCTGTGATCAGGCTGAACTGTCAGTTGTGAGAATCATTTACCTTTAAAACTGAAGAAAACATTTCACTGCTTTCTAATCCACCTGAAAATAAGTGGACTTCAGATCGATTTGAAAACACTGTAGTGGATAGGCATCCAGAAGTCTTATTTGATTAGTTTAATGGAAGCTGTGTTGTAGGCATTCATAAGTTATGCACTGAGTTATCAGACAGGTGATAATGGAATCAATTCTGGTCAACGATAACTTCATTAAAAATGAGTAAATTGGAATAGTCAGTGGCAGGGAATAGATTGGTTTGTGATGTTAGGATCAGATTTGTCAGACAGTTCTGAAATGGAATTAATACAAAAAATAATACAAGCCATCCTGATATCATTCATAATGAGTTTTTGCATATTGAATAACATTTTCATTTAACAATTATTAAAGAGGTAAGATGTATAATGATTTAAATGCCAAACAGAACATTATGCAAATAGATGAACACATTCAAAGTGAGGAATATTAAAGTTGAACCATTTTCTATTTTATTTTTAAGACAATTACCATTGTCACAAGTAATATAATGCTTATTGTGAGCCATGTAATATTTATGCATGCATATGTTATGATATTTAAATTTAATACGTATAGAATGTATAGCAATTTTGCTGCACAGCTTGACTGTTATCACAAGCTTCGTTGGTTCCCAGCGTCGCAATCGTCAATTGTGAATATACTGCATGCGGTAGCTAGAGAATGGATCATTGAAATGCCAGGATAGCTAATTGTGGGAACTGCCAGAAACACGTGGCTAATAAGTCTGGGTTTAAAAAACAAAACAAAAAAAAACACTCACTTTGTGAATGGTGAATAAGCGACTGGATTCTTCTTGGCGCCGTCTTAGTCGCCCTCAACCTAGCCTACCAATTTATCTGTCAACCACATTTTTGGAAGGTAAATCTATATAATAAATACAATCTTATGTTTGGAGAGAATCGGGATGCTTTAAATGCTTCTATTTTCTTTCACCTTCAGAAAACGTTGTTATTGATTTATAATCAATTCAAATAGTCATGTGAGTGATGATGCACTGACTAAATATCAACGTGCTAAAGATGTCTTTGCTTATCTAATACCATTTTAAATAAGATAACTTGAGCACATAATGGAAATCAGCATGGCCTATACTGGAGGTTGCCTTATTTGTTTTACTGTTATTGAGATTAATGTGCTATTCCTTAGCTACAGTTTGCTCATTTTAGTGATAGCATAAGTTACCTGTACAATTCATGAATTTTTCTGCTGTTCGTAGCTAATCCAAATTATAGTATGCTGCTTTTTCATATGGGATAAAAACATGTTTGCAAACTAAGGGAACAACATTCATTTAGAATAATAATTACAAAACAAAGATACATGTCTAAATCAAGAGAGTCTACAGGATTAGTGATGCGTCTGATGAGAAAAGCCTGTCAGGTCAGTGTTTAATATGCTGTTGCAGTATAGGACCACTGATACAGCATGGGTTATATACGCAATAGATTGCACATGTCATAAATATGCAGATGGCATTGTGGTAGTAAGATGCAGTCTATTCTGCATCAATATAGAAAACAAGTGACCATTTACACAACTGTTACCAGTGAGAGGCTTGTTTCTGTAGTTCCTGTCTGCCTTAATGAGCAGCAAGTCAGTGGGGTACATTCAAATTAAGCTAAACAGGCTTTTATGTAGTGCTGCCAATAGCTGTGTCATCTGAAAATTGAAATATACTACTGTTACAATACCTCTGAGAATTCTGAGAGCAACTAATGCAAAACACAATGAATTGTGAACAAAACACAAGCCATGAACTATGAATGACATGGGGGTCTATTGAATGTATTACAGCATCATCTTTTAAATCAATAAAAATGTGTCTTTCTTGTGGGAAAAACCAAAAGAGACTTGCATGCACCATAACATATGCTGATTTTCCATAAACCTGGTACACAAAGGGCCTTTTGTAATTATCTCAACTGTATTTAGATTGACTCCCATTAAGATACATTAAATAGCACTTTAATAAAAACTTATCTTTACATGATTATTACAGTCTAATAATTAATATTGTGTAATGGTTTCTTTGGCAGAAAGTTGGAACACATCTCTCTACCTCTAAGAATACATTTAATGAAAAAAAAAACATTTGAAAACCAGTTCTCATTTAGACATGGTGAAGGGGTAAACCAAAGTTATTGTATTTTTATCTTGCTCCTAATTGTATTATTACTTGTACTGTGATTCTTGAAATGTATTTTTGTTTACGACTGTTAAGTCGCCCTGGATAAGGGCATCTGCTAATAAATAATAATAATAATAATAATAATAATAATAATAATAATAATAATAATAATAATGTTTTAAAGATTAGCAGGTGAAAACAGGCAAGAATTTCCCTTGAGAGTTAAAACCATTGATCTACCGGTAATCTTAATCTTTGAGAGAAGAGAATTGTCTCTCTTATGTGATAGCTCTATTACATATCATAGACATGTATTTAGGTTATTAATACCACCTTGAGGCAATCTGGTTTGCACTAGTACAAGTGTCTTGTCATTGCAAGAATTGTTTTAAGTTGAATTCGGACAAAACTGAGGTAATCAAATGTGGAAATTTTAAACTGATTTTAGACGGACTTGAGACCCAGCCAAGCACTAGTCTAAAGAATCTTGGTATTATTTTTGACCAAAACTTGGCTTTTGATGAGCATATTCATAATATTACTAAAGTTTCTTTTTACCATCTATGTAATATTGTGTGTATTCACTCCTGTCTTACTCAGGCAGATGCAGAAAAGATGATTCATGCCTTTGTTTTGTTTTTTCTCGTATAGACTATTGTAATACTTTGCTTGCTGGTGTCTCAAAAAACTCTTAAAAAATTACAATATGTCCAAAATTCAGCGGCTAGAATTTTAACTAAAACTAAATTCACTGATCATATTACTCCAGTCTTAGCCACGCTGCATTGGTTCCCAGTGGAGTTCAGACTAAAATTTAAAATCCTATTGCTGACTTTTAAGGCTCTGCATGGGTTAGTGCCAAGCTATATCTGCGAGCTTCTGGTATCATATACCCCAGTGCGCAGTCTTCAATCCAATGATTCCGGTCTACTTAAGGTACCAATAACTAAGCGGCGATCTTTCGGGGACAGAGCCTTTTCATGTCTAGCCCCAAGGCTGTGAACAACCTCCCGAAAGGTCATAAGGGACAGTGACTCTGTAACCACTTTTAAATCTAAGCTGAAAAAACATTTTTTATTCAATAGCTTTTATTGTATGAACAAATTGTTATGTTTTATTGTTTTTTTTATTGTTCAGCGCTTTGAGATGCACATGAAAGGCGTTATATAAAATAAAGATTATTATTATTATTATTATTATTATTACAATATAATGCTTTATATAACAGTACCACTGACAGAGGGAATGTCTTCAGTATTAAATAACCAGTATGCATAAGTGAGCAAAAACCACAAATAAAATTGAAAAGGTACCATATTGTAATTAGACTGTATAGAGAGGTAGTGTTCAAAATATGAGAAGCAGATATTATGTACACCATACAGACTATATTAATTAGTTTACATCACTTCTCATGTTGTCATGCATGCAGGCAATCAAGAATGAGATACACAGGTTTACTTTTAATCACCATATGACACCATATGAAAAAGTGCTCCAAACAAGGTAATGAGGTACCAAATAATACCACAGATCGGTTTCCATCTCGATTAGGTTTGAGCAATAATATTTTAGATATGTGCTGTAACTTTTAATCTTACAGACGGATGGATATTTGTTCAATGAGGAGCATACTGTATATATTCTGGTTAAACCAGTCAGGCTCAGCTAAATCCTGAATTGATTTTTGGTTAGTGACAAATAATTTTATAACATATAATGGTAAAGTATTGATTACCCCCTCCCCTCTTACTGATCATCATGCTATTATTATAGAGTTTAATCACCCATCAAAAGTTGTCCGTAAATATAATCCTGGTTATTGGAAATTAAAATGCTCTCTACTTGATAATGAAGAATTTTCTAAACAAATTATAGATATGATTTAGATTCTTAATTCCGATGATTCTCTCTCACCCACCAACAAATGGGAACAATTCAAATTTAATACTAGGCTTATAGCTCTCAAATTGAGTAAACATTTAACTAACCATTAAAAAGTAATCTGTGGTATTGAAATTAAAGATGAAGTTAATTACCTTGGAAATCTAATTAGTAAAGATAAACAATGTAGCAATGGTCATAATTTTCAAGACAAAATAAAAAAAGACAAATGTATTTGATAAATGGTTGAGAAGGGATCTATTCATTTACGGTACGGTACTCCTCTCTAAGACAGAAGGCATCTCCAGAATTGTATACCCAGCCATTTCTCTCCCTATATCTCCCCATATTTGTAAATTTGTGGAAAAGTCTGCTTTTTCAATTTACATAGCATAATCAAACTGAATATATAAATAGAAATATGCTTTGTAAAAAAATGAATGAAGGGGGTCTAAATGCAATATCTTTCTCTTCCACCAGTAGTACTTTTAAAATGAATTGGATTAAGAAAATTCTGTGTGATAAAGGAACCATTTAGTTTGCGATTCCCATCTTAATGTTTAAAACATGTGGAGGGTTAGAATTTCTATTAAAATGTGATTTTGATATTTAAAAACTTCTCTTAAAGGTATCCGATTTTCATGCACAGGCACTGGTTTCATGAAAGATCTTTTTCAAACATAATATTTCCCCCCATAAATACTGTATATGGAGTAGCCAATTCATTATCTACAAACGTCATTATCTACATTATCTCATTATCTACAAACTATAAACGTCACTCCCTATACTTGGGTTAGTTAAGGCATTATATCTTTAACAGACTTATTCAATCATGATGGATCACTGTTATATTCAGTTTTTAAATAAATATAATTATCCATTTACAGCTAAAGAATATGCAATTGTTTTTTATGCCATTCCTTCAGCCTTATGCATTTTAATACTACACTATTTACTTTATACTACGATAAGCTATAATGCCTTACCTGCTTTAGTTATTAATGGTAAAGATCTATTGTGTAATTGTAATAATAAATGTATTCATAATCGTTGCTTGCCCTATTATCATATACAGTAATTTTGCTTTCTCCATGACCAGCATGCCACTTATAGAAGTGCCTTTTTGGTTGCACTGCACGCATGGTTCAGTGATTGCATACTCCCTTTTGAAAGTGGAGTGTTTGGTAGACTGGTTAGTTTGTAAGTTTGGTGTTCGTAACTCTGTGGTTCTACTGTGTATCCTATTATTTTGATACTGTATACCAAAAACTGTAATCTAGTAAGGCATACATTTCTCAAAGTTTCTCAAACACATATACCGCAAATGTTTACACAACTAAAAAAAAGTGCCCTTTTCTTTTTATCTAGGTTTTCCGGTCTGTGGTGAATGGCACTTGGCGAGCACCAGGAATGGTTGCTTCCCTTTTCCTTCTTTTACTTTCAAACAAACACAAATAGAACATTTGCAAATCTTTTTTTGTTATGTTTGAGTTTCTTTCCTTCTCACAGTAGAACATCTGTCATTGATTAAACACACTAGTGCTTAAAAAAAAAAAAGAAACTGTTCAAAAATCATATCTGAAATAGAGATTCGCTTCCCTGCGGTATATTTTAGTGTTGCTCCTAATTAAAACATGTTTAACAGGGATGTCAGCTCTTATAAATAAGCACTATATGTAATTAATTGCCCTTGAAATTAATCTGTTTTCATATTATGGCAATGATTTATAGGGTCATTCTGTGTAATGGCAAATCAGTTCCATTCACATACAGTGAATGTAAAAAATAAATTGGCCTTCTGTGTCATTGATTTTGGTATTATTATGACATTAGCATCCAATACATGGAGGTATCTTTTACAGTATAGTATATTAAAATTAAACATGCAAAATGTTTGTATGCAGCCTCTGAAAGTTTACCACAGTATTTGTGTAGTTTTACTGTGTTTGCAATATACACGCCTTCATTGCACTTCCTACATAATGTGAATTTCCTATTGTTCCCAGTGTTTTATGCGTATTTTCAACCTCTCTGGCACATCAGTGTACCTCCAAGGCAAATAGGTTCAGGAGATTCATATACTATTAGGAGCACTGGCATTTTTTTTTTTAACAATGCTATATCCTGATTAAACCAGACACAAATTGGATATGTGTTTATAATAAAATTAATCGGTTTGGAATTACATTTTACACAGGTATGAAGTATACGCTTTAGATCAATAAGCAATATGAACTATATATTCGGCCATACCACATACAAAACCAATTCGATGGATAAGCCACTCCTATATTTTTGATTCCCGATTTTTTTTTTTTCACGTTCAATACAGCACACATTTGTAAATGAGATGTTGTAGCTCAGTGGATCAATCCTGTGTCATTATCAGCCAGTCATAATAATTAGCAAGAGAGATACGCGTTTTCAATATATTGTAAAAAAATAAATTAAGAATAATTGAAAACATGCTTTAGTCAAGGATATTACTAGTGTGTCATTACAGTCCTGTGATATAAATATACAGTATTTGCATTTTTATTCCTCAGTGCAGCTTTACAGCATATTGAATGTATGGTCAAACACAATGAACATACATGAAATATGAATTCCCTCTGTCCCTGCTGGCATCCCATATTTCACCAAGAATTGACATTCAAGTTAAGTCACATCCCCTCCTGACCTTAGCTGAATCTGGGAGAAGAATGTCTTCCGCTCCATTTGTCTGTACATTTTTTTTAAAAGGGGAGGACAGCATTCACAAATACTACCTTGAAAGCAAAACAACCCTCTATTAGTAGAACAGTGGCTGAAATCTATTAACATTGGAAAGTTTTTAAAATATTAATAAAACAGAATCTCCACACAGTACATAAAGAGTCTTGTGAAGTCTATCAAATCCCTTGGTTTCAATCTGTACACACATATACTATGTACGTGCTTTTAGAAATACACTGTTAACTTTACAACAGTTTTCTACAATCTAAACAATGAGTACACACCAAATAAAATGAATAAAACCAAATATAAGAGCAGCTTTTTGTTTGTGTTCAGACTATTGTACCATATTAGCTAAATCAAGCTCTATTTTCTAGTCTGGGGTACATCGTATGCTATATCTAACTATCCATCACAGTTTTATACATTGTAAAACATCTAATTATGCTTCCAAATTGAATGCATGGTTGAAAAGAGTTTTTCAAAGTTTTTCTTCTGGAGGGTTCAAGCGAAAAATAGAATACAAGTAAAAAAAACAAGTGAGATGGGCTGTCTGTATTTCATACAACATCTCTGGAATGAGTAATTGGTACAGTGCCAAAAATCCTCTCCAAACTGGGCTAAGAAATATATTGAGCACACAGAAGAGAACATATGGTCAATGTCATATCACTTGCGAAGCATATGCCATTATCTGAATGCTTATAAAACTGTCTTGACAGACACTATTGGGAAACCTTGTAGCCCAGCACAGATGTGCACGTCCAACCAGCAGGACAGTAAAGCACTGGGAAACGGAAGAAGTAACAGTGTATGAAATATATACTTTGGCAGTTGTTTTAAACTTTCCTGCTTGTCTTCTAAAGCGATCTTTGGCTTTGTAAAGGACAAGATTCCTGCTAGAAGTTTATATATAAATCATTTTCATAATCTGAATTCATAAAAAGCGCAATTTAAGTAGATACATGCGCAAATGCTATGTTTATAACCTTCAATGTATGTATCATTCCTAGCAGGGATATGCATCTCACAAGCACATAACCTGTACCAGAAGATTTATAACCATTCATTCAATTATTATGGACACAGTCTTGAGTTCAATTGTGTCAGTCTAGGTCATGGTGACCTAATTTTGTCTGAGTTCAGGCTTCTTATGACTATATTCGGAATCATTTGTCTCATGTCCAAGTTATTCCTTATAATGTTTATGTAAAATTGTAACTGTTGAAGGTTATGTCAAGGGAACGCTTGTCTGATTACATTATATTCCACATGATGTGGACCTCCTCTTCCATGGTACAGAGTTTTTATGACGGCCCAACTAAATTATCAATGTAAAGAAACACTTTACAAGTAACATGTGTACATATAGGCCTGCTAACAAATGCTGAAAACATGAAACCCCATATGTTGCTTACAAAAATGTTAATTTCCCTAAAGAGGGGCAGCCATAACCACACAATTAGCATGGCTGTTTGCATGGAAGCATTTAGCACAGGAGAACATATTAGAAATCTAGCTCTGTGGTGAGGATGAGAATTTTAGAACAATTAACCTTGTATTTTCTAAAGGTATTTAAATCTGACAGTAGTTATTATTATTATTATTATTATTATTATTATTATTATTATTATTATTATTTGAAGATGGTGTAGTAAAGGGACCAATAGACTACAATATAACAATATCATTATAAAAACCCATAAAGTAGAATCATATTATATCATATACCTCCTAACAATAGCTCATATTAAAATAACTATCTGATAAAATAATATTTTGTAAATAATGATGAAAGTTTAAGTATTACAGACACCCTCCGTCACCATCAACCATTATCACTAACTAGAACATCATGGCAACAACCCCCCCCCCCCCCCCTCCACCCCAACCCTCCTTGATGTAATACTTGAATGTCCCCTTGTGCAGAGTTTCTAACTTAATTCTGTTTCCATACAATATACTGTATGTTTAACCATCTCATTGATCATTAAATTTCATTTTATTTTTTCATTCTCCATTTTGTTTGATTTCCAGAACACGTCACATGTGATGTGGGTGAATTTCTTTGCCACGATCAAGTGACTTGTATCTCTGAGAACTGGCTTTGTGATGGAGAAACTGACTGTCCAGACAGTTCTGATGAGACTCTGGACAGATGTAAGTAAAACAGCGAAGTCTTTTATTTTTATATAATTTATATACTTTGAATAAGGAATCAAGGAGGAAAAAATACATGTATTTAGATTTGTATTTTCCTTATGTGTAGATATTTTTGTTGATTTTTTAAACTTGTTTGAGACCAGTTTACTCAGGACCACACATACGATTGCAAATATATACACCAGTTTAGTGTTTAGTTCTCACACAACAGATTAATATCTGGAGCTGGTCTTTTGTTGTGGTCATTGAATGTGGTCATACATGATGCATTGAATAAGGTTTTATTTTTGTTTTAGGTAACATGCAGAGTCATAACCTACAGTTTTAATTTTACAAATAGATTTGGTTCTGCAAAGAAAAAAGCTACTTTAATGAATTGAAACCAACACAATAATTCCATAAATCTTACTGATGTTGCACTTTCATTATATTTTCATTTTATAATATGATATCTGGTACTACATTAGGAACAGAACCTTTTCAGTTTCCATGCCTTATTCTTAGGAAAACCATTACACTTGGATGCATACAATATCAGTCAATAAGGAAGCAGCTGGCTCATAAATGACAGGGGAGATGCAGCTGAAGGGATGGAGACAGTTTAAATCTCCCAGTCAAATGTCCAAGGAAGTTCAAGATCAGCTGATAGCATGGCTTGTAAAAAGATGTATTTAATTTACTGTAGCACCAGATATAATTTCATACAATAGAAATACATGCATTTCTGTAAATAACAATAAAGACAGTGTTTATCTTGTTTCAGATTGTAATGGCAGACATTACCTTTGTCTGTACTCTTACCTTTCCAACCACCAGATGGTAATGCCCACTACAGGGTTCTATTGCTTGAGTAGCACTTCTTAAATGATATTGCAGTTACTGTATGTGCTTCAGTGAGGGCACCATTAATTAGTTTAAGAATTTGATCATAGAAAGGTTATAGTCATTTGTCCTCTAACCTCATACTCAAAAGACACAGGTCAGCAAAGTGGATCATTCAGAGTTTTGTAATCGATAATAAAATGTCATATAGAGAGTGTGTATATTTTTTAATATATTATATCCTGGAACTGAAACAGTGTGCTTCTAAAGCAACTAACAGTGATCGATTTGGGATATAATATTGATGACTAAACTATTTATGTGTGTACAGGAAATAATCTAGCACTAATACTACTGTTAACAAACTGGGAAGACATGGTAAAAGTAGGAGGACAATTACGTGCATACAGTATTTTCAAAGTTTGGTGGGGAACTCCCACTGTTAAAATCCTTTTCAGAATGTACTGATAAAACACAGTATTGAAGTTATTTTCAAATATCGTATTTTCAGTGTGGTACCCTTCACTATGAGCTTTGACCTAAAATGTCTGCCAAGTACTGCATGCCATGTGACCTTTTGGTTTATGGTTGATGAAAACCTAATACTTTGAGAAATGGCCTTCAAAAAATAGTATTACGTGTGTACAGTGGAGTTTATGCATAGTATTCACAATGGTTTATCCTGTCTTTAAAACAGATTAAATCATATTGCTGTAGCCCAGCATCAAAAAAGCTTTCTGTTCTATCCAAATGCAAATTTGCAAATATTATCAGTTAATTCTGGTACATATCTTAATCTAATGATATATAATATATAATATAATTTCCTGGCACAGGAAAGGTTAGAATGTCACAATTCACTTTCCTACATTTGTAAAACATGTTTTTTATTTTACTTTCTTTAATTTTAAAGATGATCTCCCTTAAAAATACTTAATTTTTAAATTATAAACCTTAATGTTAATTTGACATTATTGGATATTTTGCAAAGATTTCTGCAAGTAGCCTTCTAACAAGATATTGGTAACAAAGCAAAATTGTATATTGAGAACAGGAAATACTTTTTTTTTTTAACAATGTGGTACACTCTATGAGGGAGAATGTACAATAGTGTATTCTCTGTGCAAAATACTGCTTTGCATTCCAGATATCACAACACAACCTAAAAGGGCAGCAGTGTGAAGTAGTGGTTAGGGCTCTGGACTCTTGACCGGAGGGTCGTGGGTTCAATCCCAGGTGGGGGACATTGCTGCTGTACCCTTGAGCAAGGTACTTTACCTAGATTGCTCCAGTAAAAACCCAACTGTATAAATGGGTAATTGTATGTAAAAAATAATATGATATAATTGTAACAATTGTAAGTCGCCCTGGATAAGGGTGTCTGCTAATAATAATAATAATAATAATAATAATAATAATAATAATAATAATAATAATAATAATAATAATAATAAAAAAAGCCAAGTAAATTAACATTACCAGGAGATCAGACTGTGTGAAATTACATTTTCAAAAATTGGTTAAAACATTATAACAAAAACACAAACAATACAATTAATCCTACTTAATTATATGCCTAATCATTTTATATCCATGTAAAGCACTTCAACAACAAAACTAATCCATTTAAAATTCACTGTCACCACAGGCTCATTCCTTTATCATCAGCATTATATTCTATTATCATGTACATAAATCATGTGTCCCCAGATTTTATAATACTTCCTTATAAAGCCAGAGCAAATCTAATATATATATATATATATATATATATATATATATATATATATATATATATATATATATGTTAAGCAGTTCATTAATGCGGATTACCTATTCCTGGAAATGGGAATTAAATATGTTTTCCTAACAGATTTTTCCCCATAGTTAACTACTGTGTGTGTGTATCTGTGTCCTTTTCCAAAGTACTGTCTGTAGGCTGTGCTCCACTCCGCTGCAAGCTACGTGCTGCCCCGGTTGTGTGACTGCACACGGTCCAGGCTAGACACCTTTGCCCAATGCATCAGTGGTGCTTCACCTCGGCACGCCAATAGCAATGCCCAAATTTCACCCTTGCACGTCCCGCGGAGGGATGCTCCCTTCACAGGACAAGCACCTCCTCTATATACGGTGCCTGGGCATGCAGCACGCTACCTCCACCTTGGGGGATGAGACGTTCTGCACAATCTGCTCAGCGTCCCAGCCACGGACCTTGCGCTGGAGGCCCGCAGAGTTCACTGGTGCGGCTTCCTCAGCCAGCTGAGCCTTCTGCGGTGTTGGGAGCCCCGGTCTCCCCCCTCCTCCATCTGTCCTCGAGCCCTTCACAGAGCATTCCCTGAGCGCAGGCTCCAGCACGTCGATCTAGCAGCCGCTGAAGGTCTCCTTCAAGGAGCACTAAGCGAGCGAGACACTTGAGGCAGGCAAAGGATATCTCAGAACTGAAGAGACTCAGGTTCAGGAGTACCTGGTCAGGCAGCAGGCTCCTTCCCCTGCTCCGACCCCAGCTCCACCTCCGGCACCTGCCCCGGGACCGACCTCACCCTTACGGCGGTCACCCTCAGAACAAGACATGACGATGAGCGAGGATGCGATTTCAATCGCGGCTTCTTGGGATGGTGGCTCCCTCCTACAGGAAGAGAGAAAGGTCCAAGAGCTGACCCAGGAGACAGGCCCCAGCTCTGTTACCTCTGAGACTGGTGTTACCCCTCCCTCAATCTCAATTCGGGCGCTTATGGAGCGAGTCTCCAAGTTCCTCTAGGTTCCTTGGATGGCAGCGCCTGAACAGCGGTGTTCTGTCTTTAGAACAGTGCAGGCTTCCCCCCTCCATCCTCTTGGCACTGACCGGCCTCGGCGCCGAGTACTTCAAAGCAAGCAGCCCCGCTGGCTTCCTTGGAAGACGCAGGGGCGCTGGGCTTAGCGGAATTCCCACTGGTGGATTCTACCATCGCGGCATGAAGCGTAAGTTAGAAACTGAGTTGCCTGGCCAACCTGGATGGCATTTTGCAATTGGCACCCTTCCTTGAACCAGTACATTTGGTCTCAGGTACGCTGCTGCAAATATCAGGCCTTATAGTGGCATGCAGACAGCTTTGGCTGTCCCAGGCCAGGGTCCCGACAAGTTTGCCTTGCTTGACGCGCCTATCTCCCCTGGCCATATGTTCGGGCCAGCAGTGGAGGAAATCCTGCAATACTCCCACCAAGAACGGGAGGATTCCTGACAGGTGGCCTCAACACTCCCTTCCTGTGCTGTGGCGTGGGAGAGGATGAGACACTGGCGTCTCTCCGTGACACATGGTGACACGAACGGTTCCGATCCCCTCTGTGCCGTGCGGCGACCTGAGGCATTGCCTTCAGGCTTCCATGGCAGCTAATAACTAGGGCCGCCCGCAAGGACGGGGAAACGCAGAATGAGGGGCCCTAGCACAGCAGCTCTCAGCGAGGCAGTTCCAGCTCTGCCCTAGGCAGTCTCCAAAGCAGGCTCCACCTCAGCCTCAGCAGCCCCAGCAGGTTCCCTGAAAGCTTGTGGCCTCAGACTCACCCCTTCATGCAACACCAGCTACAATACTGGCGCACTTGCACCTCAGATTCCTGCAGTTCCCCGCAGGCCTTCCTCCCTTTCGAGGGATCACGTATCTTCCCAGCAACACCTTACCCTTGGTTGTCCAGTTTACAAGATTATGGGTGGCAAGCAGTGCTGATACTGCCACAGTTCCTTTTAAAACAAGATTTACATCTCAAAAAAACTTTACTTTCTTGGTTAAATTATTTGGAATAAACTTTGAAAAAGCAGTTTCATACAGTAGGTAATATGGTTTGTATTTATACTGTGTAACATATCAATTAGCAATGGAGAAGATTTTTTTTTTCACTGTGAATTTGCACTAATTATTTATTATTAAGCTTAAAAAATACAGTAATATGTGGAATGGCTGGGGCACTTTGATAATCACAGTAAATTAATTAGCAAGCTTGGGAGATGAGTGTTAGACTGACAACAGATAATAATTTTACTGTCTAAAGTATCAGATCCCTAGCTATCAAAGATTTATGTTCTACAAGTGTCTTTTTTAAAGTATTGGTGTTCTCATTGTTTATTAATGATATCCATGTAATGATGAATTTATAAAGAGGGAATACAGCTAAAGATACTCTAACTTAGAAATGTCATCTTTATTTCAAATAAAACACATCCAGCACTAATTGTTACATGTTGAAATGGTGCATAGTTTCATTTTATTAAAAATGTTTACCTTTATAGTATCCGAATGATATTCATTATAGCGTGTCTTTGTTCGGTTCAAATAACTAATATATATATAAAAAAAAATACAGTTAATTACAAGGGAAGTCTGTTTTGATTTTGTTTTATATTGGGTTGTTGGAGGTTCAGGTCATCAGTTAAACTCCCTACACAATTTTCTGTCAAGTATGTTTTTATCTGTGTATAGTTTCAGAAGGTTGAATAGTCTCAGGCAATTATAGTAGGGTACCTTAAGATGTTGGTCTTGGTGGGTATTTGCTGGTAGTGGTAATGCTCGATGATTTGGTTACAGATAGTTAAATGTTAGACAGCATACAGTATATACAAGGTTATAAAGACTGCACTGGACAGTGAAAACAATGAATACAAGATCAGCATCTGCTTAGCAATGCCACACAATTTTGAACAGTGCAATTCCAGTCAATCTGTCACTGGATTTGAATGATGTAAGATAGATTCCAAAATGATATCCTGAAAAAAATTCAGCAGCACTGAATATAGAAATGGTATTTCAACACTGAAGATAGTGATTGCTTTAATAGTGCTTGTTATTAATATACTTTTCTATATAATGGTGCTTTTAAATTTTTGTACAAATGCAAACTATGTCTTTTTGAAACTGAAGTACGTCACATCATTTTGCTGGACTATAGATGAAAACCTAATGGATGTCTTCCACTAACATGGATTAGTTTATTTTAATGGATTTTTCAATCTATCCAGTTTTACATACCCTAAAATGTAACTGCAGGCTCCAAACTTTAATCTAAACTGAATGAGCATCCAGCAGCTTAAATGTGCACAATTGATTAAAACTTCAATTCTGTTTGATGACAATGCTAAACACTAAATCACTACGAGCCTTTAGCTTTTTACCTGCAGGTGTTGTTTTATTTGTGCTGAAACAATCAGTGAAACCAATCCTTCCCATCCTTAGCAATGTGAAATGATCTTCAACTAAAGATGACTTTATGGTTACTTCAACTTAATTTTTAAGCAGCCTACTGCAAGCGATCAAGTCCAAAATATGACCTAAAACACATTATAAAAATGCGCAAGAATATATTTTTGATTTATAATGCTGTAGCATTACAATATCATTACACATAGATGGTTGACTCAGTGTTCAACTTGAGACAACTAACTGTCTCCATGCTTAATTAAATATAGTTGTAGGTAATTATCTATGCATCTGACATTAATGCACACTATAAAACTAACCCTAATGTACCAAGTATCTGTAAGTACCTTTATTTGGACTTTGTTGATGGTTACTATGCAACCTAATCATTACAATATGGATACTGCCTTTCCTGCTAGTATTGTATTGTATCATAAATCAATGTACAAGACCTCAATTTAGCACTATTTGCAGGTGTGTCCCTCTAGGCATTGATGATGAGTGTGGTACATATAGTATTTCTTATTTAAAAACTATTCAAAGCACGAAAATACAAAATATTCCCCCACTACAAAAAGCCGTAAGAGAACTCACTGGACCCCCTGGACATATCATTAAGAATGACCTACTAACTTTAAACTTGCACCCTACCTTCACTTGACTATTAAAATACAAATGTGGATAAATAGCTGTTAATTGTCCAAAATGACATTTTGTTACAAAGAAGTATTCTAAGTGAGGGCTAGGCAACAATAGCATTGGACTCTTGAGTAAGTGTGTGTCGAGCAACTTGTACAAACGAATGTCAATAATGATTATGGCAATTTCATTGAGTATGAGTAATCGTTATTCATAGAAAAATGCATTGTTTAAATGCTGTTTTATTGTTCATTATTTTACAGCATGGATGGGGTTAAAATTCCCCATCCATGCTAAACTCGTGCAGAATGTGACCGTCTCCAGATTCGTTAATTTATTACTAATCTGGAGACAGTCACATGTATAAAAACCTGCAGCTTTGGCTGACATTGGTTAGTGTGGTAAAGACAGAATGAGAGACATGAGTCGTGAGGTAAAGAGAACAGCTCAAATCAAATATAACAATTGCTACCCTTGCTGGTTTTATGCCAGCATAATACTTGTTTGTTCCATGTCTGTTTTGTTTGTTTGTTTTGGCCAACGTGCTGTTTTGTTTGTAAAGGTGTTTTGTGTTTGTTCAACCTTTTTATTTATTATTAAATGTGCGCACCAGCGCTTCACCCATAGTACTTGCCTGTTGTGTCAATCTCTTTCTGGTCTGACGTCACCCACAAGCCATCCTGTCCACAGGGGATATTAAAAATCCAAGTGCGAGTATTTGTACGAGTATTGGTTTCCAAGTAAGAGTATGATTACAAGTACCAGTAATGGGTTCTCTGCACACCCCTATTTTAGAGGGATTCTGTCTGTTACAGTATTGATGAATTTGTAGTCATGGCAGTCATCAAAAGTTGCACAGATATATTTGTGTTACAGTATACTATGGTGTTTTGATCGGTTAGTATACAAAAGGTCTTAGTTATACAAAGAACTGTTACTCAAGAAAGATCAGCCATGCTTCTTGTACAATTGGTGTGTGTTATAGTAAAATACAGGATGCTTTTGTGACACTAAACATCTGCTCCAAATGAAAAAAAATATTCTTAGGCTCCTATTCACAAGTCATTATTTTAAAAGCTGTTTTAAATAATACAGTAATAGTTTGATTTTCATGAAACTGCCTTTGACAGTTAATACAGTATTTTATCTTTAAATGAATTAAAGCTTTGTGAAAGGAAGGAAGTGGGAACTGGATATTATTGGAAGATTTAATGGGTCCTGTCTTTTGTACTTTGATCATATGGGGATCAGATTATCAAAAAGACAATCACAATCCGCTTTCCAAAAGTAATCACATCCAGAATGACTTATACAATTAAACATGTTTTAATTCATTATCACATTGCAATTCTAAAGAAGATTCAAAATTTAATGAAGCCAAATTTTATTTCCATAAATTCCATGCCATTGGCTAATTTTCAGTTCAATTAATTTCTTTACTCTAGCAATTCTTACAGAAATATAGATACATTTGGTAAGGGACCATTTTTCCTTTTTTATATTTCATTATGTCATATATAATTAAGTGCTGGTGGTTTATACTGATTTTCATAATTATTTGGCTCCATTTTCACTCTACTAGTTCCATAAGACTGTATAATAATTTCTTAGAAAAACTGTTCAATGATATGTAAAGGATAGAGGTCTATTTTTCTGAAATGCTTTTTTGTTTCCCATAACTAAGCCACATGTGCAAGTCTAGGCTTATTTTTATTTATTAAGTTTACTGAGGATGACTTTTTCAGGTTTTCTTCATATTAAAACAAATTGCTTATAAATGTGGCTATTGCCTCTGAGAATTGGCACCTGCCACAAGACATTTTTGTAAGTAATGTAGCATAGCATTTTGTTAGTGCACTGAAAGACAGCCTATTGCATTACGTATGTCTGTGGTCACAGCAGACACTGAACTAAGCATTCATTTTTTTGGTGGATTGTAACTTTACTGGGGCTGGTGTTTGACAGAGAATGTGCTGTAATAGATTGGCTTGTATTTACATACAATCTGTTTTGGGAGTTCAGTTTTATTTTTAGAACTGGAACAGGGGTTTTAGTACCTGCTACTTGTGTTGTGGGTGTCTGCTGGATGATGAGAGAGAGACAGAGGGATGCAGTTGACAACGCCACTCAAGCATCCAGGTTTTATTCAAACAAACACAAAACTGCAACCCGCTAATCGCACTTAACAAAACTGTATTTAATAGCGTTTTCTTTTTTTTGTAAGTATCTTATTTCTTCTACTCCTAAAAAGAAAACGCTATTAAGTACAGTTTTGTTAAGTGCAATTAGCGGGTTGTCAAAATTTTGACAACCCGCTAATTGAGACGGAATGCCTTCAGTAAGAATAGCAAACAGAAACAAGTGCATGATCCAAGGAACCAATTGCATGTACACATTCCACCACCCAAGAGGCTGAAGTCCAGAAAGAGCCTTGCCTTAGCGGCATCCAACTCCAAAATAGAACTGTGGAAGGCTATAGAGTCACAAAATGGTGGCACTGACCACAAACAAAAACTCTGGTGTACACAAAATCGAGCGAGAGCTGGGGTGGCAACAACTAGTGACAAATAGGACCAAGTGGAAGATAAGGAATGATCCCAAATGTGAATGTGGATCTGAAATACATAAACACTTAAGTTCAAGGTTCTGCATCCTGCTCCCTCAGAATCATTACACTGGGTTTACATTTCCATTTGTTTAAGATTAACTTGTGTAAATTATTTGTTTGGGCACAAAGTGAATAAAGTAAACTAATACAAAACATGTAAAGGTTCCATAACTGACACTGTTAAACAAAGAATAAAAGATGCAATGTTTTTGACATACTGGTAATTTGTAAAATATATCTTGGTGACTAGGGGTGTGCGAACCTTAGAAAGTTGAACTCTGCAAACTTCAAACCAGTAAAAGAAGTAGTTCCACCCTACTAATATTAATCCAAAGTAATATTTTGTACTGTGAATAGTTCAGAAACCCTGTATTTCTCATAAAAGTGATTCATATAAAAGTTGTTGTCAACCCTATCAACTACGCCCAAATTGCTTCAACATGTAACCCCTTGTTTTCTGGATGAAGCTATAAAACTGCCATATTTCCTTATAATATATATTTTAAAAAAGAACACAAAAAATCCCTCTTTCTTTTCTACGTTCACTTGAAGAAGATACCTCGGAGGTCTTGAAAGCTTGTGATTTAATTATTTTTTAGTCAGTCTCTTTCTCTTTGTCTATTTAATATTTCTAAATTCTCAATGTTGGTAATAAAACACATTTGTAGGTAAACATAACATTATGCTCTGTTCAGCGATTACTGAACAATACAACACTTTAATAAGATGGGTTTAGCTGAAAGGACTGCTTTCAAAGCTTATCATTTCAGTCAGGATTGATCCTCTGCACATACACTGACGACAGAATTAAGGCACTTATGACTGCTTCCATGGAAACACTAGCTACACAGTAATCATGAACCAGGTTTTAGACGGAAAACGTATTTACAAAACATGCTTATGCCTGATCATTCCTTAGAGTGCAATTTAAATAATTGATTTTAATATGAAGTTTGACTTTTACATTGGTTTACATAGTAGTTACTTAATAAATAAATGTGTACTTACACATAATTGCAAAGTTATTATTAGGGCCCTACCAAGTTCATGGTACATTTTCATAAATTTCACAGTCATAATATTTTAAAAATCTTAAATTTCACAGTTTCAGCTATTTAAATCTTACATTTCAGGTGGTGTAACAAAGTATGAACATGTAGTTAAAAATGGCAAAATATAAACATTTAAAGTCCTGAAGTTAACAAAAGCATGTGACTAACAAAGTAGAAACGCTAAAAGAAAAGAAAACTGAAATCCAGAGGATCGTTCTGTGATTGCTGTGTTTCTGTTATTGTTATTATTTAAAAAAAAAAAAAAAAAACTGTTCTGGTTTTAAACGTCATTGCAAACGTCTGCAACAGTAACTCAAAAACTACTCTGAAATGCTGTTTTTCTTCACTCCCTGTCTCTGCGGTGTAATTAACTGTCCGTATTTAGACATAGCTCTCTCTGCATCCACAGAGTTTGTTGAAATTGACAGGCAATGCCGAGCTAGGAATTGGTCTGTAGCTGGAAAATATATCCAGAGGCTAAAATTACTGACATATTTATTTTATTAATTTTTTTGCCTGCTGTGTTTTTTTATGTATTTTTCTACTCATACTACTACTTGGTATATATTTGGCTGCCAAATTATTTTACATGATCCTCTGCAGTAATGATTGTAGCACTTGATTTATTTTGGACACTCATTTTAAAATGAGATCCAATTGAGATCCGTAGGTCATACTAAACCCGCCCTGGATGCCCGTGTCTACCAATCAGTGAGTAGAGCCCAGTTATTGGATGTTGTCAAGTGTCAATCAATAAATCCTGTCCTGCTCATGATGATTTTTTTTTTTTTCTTAAATTGAAACAAGCTAACAATCGCATCAGGAACCTGTAACGGTACATATAACTGCATTGGATTTCACCATAGGGTAAAAGTACACAAAAGACCAGATTTCATGGGGGAGACCAGATTTCACGGTCCGTGACATGTTTTTCATGGCCATGAATTTGGTAGAGCCCTAGTTATTATGCATAGTTACAAAGTACTTAATGTGTAAATCGTTTAGCACAATATATATTCATACACAATTGTATCAGAAAAGGTTTAGGGTTAGGCTTGTAACTCTGCATAATAACATTGTAATTATGTGTAAGTACACATGTATTTACTAAATAAATACTATGTAAATACACAGTAATTAGAGACACTTAATGTAAAGTGTTACCGGTTCGATTTGGACTAATGTGAAACATCAAAACAAAACCTCTATGGTTCTGGTAAGTTACCCAAATACAATACAATCTAAAAACATAAGTCAAATATGTGCCTATATTCTATGTTGCCATGGAAACAGAACACTCTATTGAAAAAATCAATATAGTTGATTTTTATGTACTTTATGTACAGTACGTACGTAGGCACGTGCAAGACATATATTGTATTCCTGTTATATACACTACATGTTCCTGCGTCATGACGCTCCCTGGTCGGCAGCTGTATTTAAACATAAACCGACACCATTATCACTCTCGTTATGGTTACAAAGTGTAAATGCAGGCCTGTGGAATAAACACTTCTGGGGTGTCTTTGTGGAATAAGTTTTTTTTTTTTTTTTTTAAGAGCGAGGCCTGGATTTTTTTTAAGAAAAAGGATTTTTAACTCCAAATATGTTATAAATGTTTATCCATCACGATATAAACGTCACAAAGTTGTATTTGCATTCAGTGGTATAAACAAGAGAACAAAATAAAATAACACAATGCAAAATATCCACCATGCATGTTGATCTGAGAGTTTTTATATAACCCCCCCCTTTTTGTTTTACCATCGCTAAACTCTCGTATGATAATTTCAGTATAGGTTTTGTCAGCATTATCGCATAGTATAGCCATGTGGTCCAAGTACAGGTCTGCCCAGCCAATTGTCCCACAGTTTCCTGCATGCATACACTGACTTTAAGAATGTTAAGAACCTGTAGAAAAACAAACAAAAAAAACCAAAACAAAACATTTTATTCTACATTTCTTGTTAATCTGAAACATTTACAACAGATAAAAATACAAACAATAAATATAGAAATGTTTTATGTTTTATTCACTTTTGTATGCTTTAAGAAACATAGACTATATAACATAACATACAGTATGTGTCAGGATATATTGGTTGGTTTTTGTTGTAGAAATGCAGGCCAGGGTGAAGTCTGATTTTATATGTGTTGTTCTCTTTAGCAGGAAGTAATTAACCATCCACGGTACATTGCTTTTCAGTTTGCTTAAGCAATAATGGTCAGGAGCATTGCCTTGGAATATGTTGGCATTACATTCCATGAACAGTGTTGTCCAGTAACAAAATATCTATTTTAAGAAATAAAATAGAATTGTTTAATTTACATAACAAAATAATAATTATTTTGTAAAGAATACATTCATAAATAAATACATCTAGTCACTTTACCAATAGATTATCTTTTTGAATTTATCTTAAAGTGCATATCTCCAGTCCTCATCGTAGAAAAGGTCCATTCCAGTACAGGCCCAATTAATTAAGGATAAAGATCTGGACTAGAATGAAGCCCAGTGGCCTATACACTTTCAGTTGTGTGTATTTCTTCATTTATTCCGTTTTTTTTATATATATATATATATATATATATATATATATATATATATATATATATATATATATATATAACCATCATTCTGAACATATGCAATATAAACAATATTTCAAACAGACTTCTTTTAGTTGCAGCATGATAAAAGGTTTTCTTTTGTTTTTTGCTGTTTGTATCAGGGTGGTTAACCAACTGTCAATCTGTCAGTGCATTTTCAATCTGTAATTAAATAAATAATAATAATAAAAAAACACCTCGGTTTCTGGATAGAAGTGTTGCTTCTTTTTTTTTTCCAACATCATTTCATGAAGCAGTCGTCCTCCCGGTGGAGAGCTAAGAAAGAATGTTGTAACAGTAAAACTCTCTTTGATGTGATAACCTTTCTTCTCCTGTCTGCACTTCCTCAAGTGATAGAACAGATCCATAATCCTTCATAGCTTTGAATATAAATGATAAACTAGCCAAAAGCCACTTATGTTGACTGTTCAAGTAGTCATACATATCAAGGGGCATAAAACGCATTAGAAAGATCCTGTTATAAAAAAAAATAAAAAATAAAAAAATGGTGGGCCTTTAACCCCATTATCTCAATTCTTTCTTAATTCAAATTATATAGAAAAGGTGTTTTAGCAATTTCAAAATAAAACAACTTCTAAGTTCCCATATGGAGTATTTTGTTGTATACCTTTGGTAAACAACTTTAAAATAGACTAGAATAATTTTTGACTTTTATACTGTAAGGCACTGTTTTATTTTAGAAATCAATTATATTATAGACCTGTTGACACATCTGATCTCATGGGACCAAATCAAAACTTTGACAACCAGCTAATCGCACTTAACAAAACTGTATTTAAAAAAGTTTTCTTTTTTTGTAAGTACCTTATTTCTTCTACTCATAAAAAGAAAACTCTATTAAATACAATTTTGTTAAGTGCAATTAGCGGGTTGTCAAAGTTTTGATTTGGTCCCAGCCTTAGTGTTTATAACATTAAGGCATATGGCTTTAGAATTTTGAAATACCATTCAAGGGTTAAGGAAACAGGAATCATTTGAACCATAGTGTGGAAAACCTGAGAGATATAAACCCCAGACATTAACACCTGGGGTGTTGAATCATGTCCAGCACCAACATGCAGTGTATAGTTCAAGACCTGCTGTGAATCATTTATGGAGCTGCCACCATAAGGCAAAAAAACTGTAATAGAGCCACCAGCACGCGTTTACGTTGGCCAGTTATAATGCTACCGTTTCCTGTCTAGACTAAGTCTGCTGAAAATAACACCCTGTTTCTTATTTGTGACCGTCCATTAGGTCTGGTTTTTTCGATTCCGACAGACTATTACATAAAGTAAATATAAAAAAAGAAAGTCAAACAATGAGAAGCTTGTTCTTATATAAATCAAACTTAAATTCGATCTACCTTGCTACATCTGTTCTCATCAATGTCAAGTCTTAAGGTTTATCCATGAAACTCACGTTTTTTCACGATTTTGAGTCACGTATTATTTTGGGGGAGTGGGTGACCATGAAGAGGTGTACATTACCATTCTATATTCCTGTAGCTGCTACGCAAACTACCCTCTTACTCCAAAGATAGAATTGCCTTGTTGTCTCAAACTGACGGTTTGTCTGCGGGAGCCGTCTATGTTTCTGTACACAACACGTCATTACTCGGGCAGATTCGAAGGAGAGGCTGTCAGACTGTCACTGTCTCGTTCACGCAGAAATTACCACAGAAATAAAAGATAAGTGAACATCAATGAGAATTTAATTATTAAAGTCAAAATATATAATGTTCTTTATGATGCCAGTGTCAGTGGTTATAAAGACAATAAAAAGGAAGACACCATATGGTAAGAAATAGCAGAACAATTGTAAATTGATGATATGTCTATCTCTCTTTATTTCACCTTAGTGTAAAATGACGCTTCTTTGTTTTAATAATGTTGACCAATAATAATAATCACATTCACACACTAACTGAGAAGATTTTATGAAAACTGAAAATCAATAAAAGTATATTATATTAAACTCATTTTCTCAGTATTTACAAAGAAATCCCCCCCCCAAAAAAAACAAACAAACAAACAAACAAAAGCAAAACAAAACAAAAAAAATCTAGTGGTCTAGGTTAAGGTTTTTCAGCAGGGGTCTCACTGGAATGAACACTTAGGGGTTAACAGGTCTGTGTTTTATGTCAGAATCTGTTATTTCCCTGTAAAACCACAGTTACTAATGCATACTGACATGAATCTGTTCAGAATGTGGTATGGTAGATGCAAGTGGCTTTGCATACATTTATTCATGTATTTATTTATGTATTTGTTTGTTTGTTTTTGTTTTGGACAAAAAAAGGATGGAAGTTAAGGGGGTACAGTACAAGCCCTGGATCTCCTCAGTCAAGTGAAAGGTGCCCTCTGGCAACAGGAACCAAGCAGGTTCCAATTATGGGTCTGGCCCCTGAACGGGACTGCTGGTCAGCCCTAGGGCTATCTGATGAGGTTGTGGGCACGTTGCAGAACGCTAGGGCAGGCTCCACTAGGTCCTTATACACCAATAAGTGGAGATACTTTCAGGCCTGGTGTCTGACTAGAGGTCATGACCCCATATCTTGCCCTATGCCAGTTATCTTGCAGTTTCTGCAAGAACTGCTGGATGCCGGTAGGTCACCTTCTACTTTGATGGTGTATCTGGCGGCCATTACTGCACGCCATGCCCCCGTTGATTCTGTATCTTCGGGTATGCATTTCTTGGTGACCCATTTTCTCAAGGGTGCTCGTGATTACGCCCTCCCACGAAGGGACGTTCTCTCCCAATGGAGCCTTGATATTGTGCTGGATGCTCTCATGAAGGCCCTGTTTGAGCCCATACACTCCATAGAGTTGAAGTATCAAAGTGGGTCAGTGAGCTACAGGCATATTTGGGATGATGGCAGCAGGGTGTCACTATGTATAAACCCTGCTTTCCTCCCTAAGGTGATCACAGCCTTCCACATGAACCAGTCTGTGGAACTGGAGTCTTTCCATCCACCTCTGTTTTCTTTGGAAGAGGATGGGAGATTGAACTCCCTCTGCCCGGTGTGGGCATTGAGGGGGTACGTGGATAGGACAAGAGCTCTGCGTCATTCTGACCAGCTCTTTGTCTGTCACGGTATACAGGGCCTAGGACAGCCCCTCATATGGCCCCTGCCATTTAGCACACAGTTTCGACTCCAATGACGAGGGTCCAGTAACCTCGCCCGCCCGGTCACACTGTGTCCCCACCCCCTTCGATTGGCGTTTGGGACCATCAGAACCTTCCCCCGCCAGTCCCCAGCCATGTCTCCTCAATGCGCCCTCCCACTTTTCCTTCTGTCTCTCCTTACGTGTTTTCCTAGGACAGAAAAGGGGGGAAAACAATTCAGCGTGGAAAGGAAAAACGGTACCCATTACTTCCTTTCCTCGGGAATCTGCCGTGTTTACACGTGTGGTCGAGGCTGCCGATACTTTTAGTAAATCCTTATATTGCGTCCAGTCTCGACCCAGAATAACTGGGTGTGGTAACTTCTCGGCCACCCCCACTACTAGATGGCGCTTTATCGGACCTACCGATAAGTATACTTTTAGAGTGGCGTATGTCGCCGTATCCCCATGGATACAGGAGATCGCCACCTGGCCTTGTGGCTGCGATGACATACCTCCAAGGAGAGCTGTTCGAATCAGAGTTTGCTCACACCCTGTGTCCACTAATGCGTGGGTACTCACATTCCCCAGCGCCACATCAACAATACACGGGCCCTCCCGACCATTTCCCCATTTCTTACCCGTCTCAGACGCCAGGTGACACGCAGCCACATCGCATTCCATAGCGGCCGGGCAGTATCTCGCGATGTGTCCCGACTGCTGGCACCTGAAAAAGATTGGAGGGGCAGAGGGTGAGGATGGTACGTATCTGTCCCGCTGTTGGTATGTCAGCGGGGCAGGGGGAGCCATTCTACCCCAGCTGGGGGCCAACCTCTGCCTCCTTGGTAAGGGGGCTGGATGACCCGACGGGGCTGGTGATTTGATGGGTCGGGGTCCGGGAGTGAGGTTCGGTGGTGTTCCTTTGGTAGAGGAGGGAGGGGTGCAGTCCAGCAACGTGGTGCGGGCGGACACGAGGGAGTCCTCAAAATTCTCCGCCAGTGCCACGGCCTGTTCCAGAGTGGTGGAATTGTGCCGGCGTAACCACGCTTGCGTCTCCGCCCCAACCACATGGCAAAATTGTTCCATTACAATGGCTTCCCCCATCTGGATCCCAGTTTTCTGGCTGGGGTTCAGCCATTGCGCCATGTGGTTGCACAATCGTTGGGCCACCACCCTGGGCCGGGTGTTTGATGGTCGCCGGAACTCCCGGAAGTGGACTCGGTGGGTCTCCCCCGTGATATTAAGGCGGCGGAGGATAGCCTGCTTCACTAACTCGTACTGGCCGGTGTCTTCATCAGTCATGGCCCGCTATGCTGCTTGCGCTTCTCCCATCAAGCAGGGGCCAAGTTGGCTAGCCCAGTACTCCCGGGGCAATGCTGCGGTGGTAGCCAGCCGTTCGAAGGCTACGAGATAGGCTTCTGGGTCATCCTCTGCCATCATCTTCTGAGCCCGGGCCTTCGGGGCCACCATCACAGGGCCGGTTGCCGCCGACATAATTCCCATCCCGAACCTTTCGATGAGGGCTGTGTACCGCTCCTCCCTCCTCCGTTCCTCAGCCTCCCTCCAGCTGTCCAACGCCTCCAGAATCGCCGATAAAGCAGCGGGGTCCATCCCACGAACACATCACGTGTGACAGGTAGCTGAGTGGGTGATAGGGAAATAAAAGAGACCAGTCCCGATTTTCAATTATAATACTGCACGGCTTTATTTGGCCACAACAGAAATAATAATGGAGCTTGGATACACAACGATGTGTAACCCGGCAACCACAAAGCAAAAGGAACAGGGGGAACTTCACAAAAACCAAAAAAACAACAAAGAAGGTAAATAACCAAACAAAAACAATCGTCCGTCCTTCCTCCTTTCCCCGAGGTAAAACAGGGTGGGACCAGCGCAGCACTTCCGGGTTCGCTCCAGAGTGTACCGTTAGTGGTTTGTTACTGTTTTCTCTCTCTCTCTCTCTCGCTGTCTCTCACCATACCTTGCCAGAAGGAACAGAACCCCGGGCCACGCCCCCTTTTGTACGCTCCGTCCCGCTCCCATTGGGCAGCGCGGGCAACCGCCGTTGACCAGTGCGCGATTGCCACAGCGCTCCCCGTCTGGGTTGATGACGTTGCGCACCGTGGACCCGCCCCCCTCCAAGATGGCCGACTTCCACCTCTCCTGGGGATGTCTGCTCCTCCTCCCCAGCACCCTCACTGGTCGGAAGGGAGATCTAAAACAAGAATTCACTCTCTCTTTGTCACAGGCCCTTTGTTCTCAAAATTGTAATCTGTATCTGCACGTGCTCAAAGCCAGCTACTGCCACAGTACTCATTAGAGCTGTACAGTATATAATGCACTTGGAGACCGGTATAGTTTGCAGTGCTGTAAGGAACATTACTGACCAAGAATGACAATACCATGTGTAGTATAAAGTATTGTTTTTATATTTCCATACCAAAATACAAATCTATAGCATTGATGATTAACTTGTCATCACTGTCTGTATAATGGCTTTAAAATACATTTTTAGACAGTCCTCTGTGTGGTTGTAAAAAGCAGGATTGACTGCAGATAAATGTCATCTTCTCTAATAAAGGAACATGCCCCCCCCCCATCCAAAACTCCTCGGCATTCTTCTGTAGGTTGACTGAATTTTTGGAATCCTGAGACATTCAAGTAACTGTAGATCATTATTTTAGTGCATGCCTGTAATCCCTAATTTTTCATTTATGTAAGATGTCTCTGAGGTATTGCTTTAATGTTACATCTTTTAAGGAAATAAAGTGATTTGTAACAAAAGCTTTCTAAAATCCTTCCATATATCCCTTTGTCAATTTTAACATTTTCACAAGAAACTATCTTTTCATTTTCAGTCACACTGGTCCAAATTATAAATGATTTACTGCCTTTGAAATTACTGCTTCCAAATATTTTTTGGCACCAATGTCATATTTCCTTTTTCTGCTACACAGCAGCTTTTACAATTAATTTACTCTGACAACTGAAAAAGTGCTCTTATCAGTGAATAATGTGTTTGTGACATGAGTGTTGCTCAGAAGCATTTTGTACTTTTATTTTTTATTCATGCATATAAAAATAAAACATCATTTCTAACCTCTTCATACTAATTCTGACTTTAGATACATTTTATAGCAGTACATCACCATAAGGTTGGCTAACAATGCCAGCATGATAACATGCTTTATAATGTTTTAATAGCTGCTTTTCAATAATGACAGTGGTACATTACTGTATATACACAGTACATAAGAACACATTTACAATTCAAAATGAATGGTTTTGACTTCCTCACAGGTTATGAGGTACAGTAGCTTCCTCAAAAGAATACCCCTCATCCTGTCAATAAACCCAGTCAGCAGATAAGTCTTCATTATAATGAAGTCCTACTTACCACCTCAACTTCACTTTCTGGCCTTGCCCTTGGGGTTGTTGTTAGATTGTCTTTCTGGCGATTGATCAGCACCAGCAGGGTGTGCATATTCTGTACTGATATTATTAATACCCGGGGCTGGCATGATTTCATTGCTTTGTTTTGTGTTTGTCTTCACTGTCTTCCCCTTGGCATCAAATACTGCTCCTAATGTGTTTTGACCTTGTCAATCATTTGTACCATTTGTATTATTCTAATTTTTTTGGTCGATGGAATTTTTCAATATATTTTTTAGTTCATGCTCTGTGCTCGGGCTCTAAGCTGTTCGGCACTGGTGTACGACTTGTTTACTGTATTTTGTCATCACAAAAATCTAGGGTTCCTTTTGTCTGCTTTTATTCTCTCAGCTCTCTGGCAGTTGTTCTGGTTGCACTTGCCATTATTCCAAAGAGTTTTTGTTTAGTTTTTTTCTGCTATTGAAACATTCTTGATTTATCCTTAAATACTCAGAAATCCAGTATTTTAACTTTGGGGATTTTGTAAGCACAGTTACAGGTGTGGCATATTTGCATTTGTATTTATTCTTTTGGTTAGAATGCCTGTAAGGCTTTAGTCTTTGCCATGCTTTTTTATTATTATTCTGTGTTCAGATTTATATTTATCATTATATTTTGGGACCCAGGGGATTTATTTTTGCTTGTTCAGTTGTTACTTTCTGTTCCGTTTAAATTCGATTTCAATTTTTACTTTTGTAGTTTAAAATCAGCCCCTTCTCTCTCCTGCCTCATTGTGTATACCAGGGACAGTCACACGGCAATGTTTTAAAAATGTAATGTAATGCTTCAAATTATACCAAGCTTATTCATCTATAAAAGTGGAGTAACATTCTTTTTGGAAGAAGATAAAATGTGTTATTATTTATTTAAATCACTTTGCCCAAACTAGCAACACAAGTGTACTATGATTCTCTCAGGAAATTGATAATTTAGCATGTATGGTGTGGTTCCAGATCCCACTGGTGGTGTTAGACTAATGTGATGCTGTATAGAAGTAGCCTACAGCAAACCAAAGCTAGTTTACCTGAACATATTAAAAGGGTCTATAACAATAATACTACTTTTAAATGAGTGAAAACATATGTAGGTGCTACAATCATAAAATCATTGTATTGATATCTTATATGATTTTGCACTAGGACCCAGACTAGTGGTTGTTATGCTATTTTAAGATCAATTATTTGCATACCAGTATTCTGAAGTGTTTGCTTTATCTTTTCCTCTGGGAGGTGAGTCTAAATTATTTTTACAACAAGAATGAACATTAACCCAGAGATTAACTACATTAACATTAACGTGCTTTATCATGCTTTTAATAATACACTTTAAATTATATAATGTGCTTGGCATTTGTAAGTACCAGCATGACAGTGTTGATTAACATCAGTTTATGCATGTTGATTTGTAACTTTGTAATTTTTTAAAATATTATTTATACTGTACAGTACAGCAACAAGCCTAAAGTGTTGCTCCAAAAACAAACCAGGAAATCAATCAAATCATCATTTCATTTTATTCCACATATATGGCAGAATCAGCCTGTGATCTGTATTTGTATATGTTACAGATCATTCAATAATTGTCCTGAGGTCTTTTTATGCTGTGCAAGGTACATCCTTATTCATATTTTATTATATTTTTCCAAAACAAAAACCCTGATCTAGTTTGGGTAACTGGGCAAAACTTTTAATCAATTAAATTAATAACATGAATTCCTTCAGGAAATTACAATAACAAAAAAAGAGATGAAAGTCTCAGAATCTGGTTGGAATCAATATGTGAATATGAAATCTAGACCCATATCTACTGGTTTTATATTTTAATAATACCAAATTTGACAATAAATTATGTTGTTTGGTTAAACATATACAATTTCATTTTTTCTATCAGTAAGTTTACATGGCACAAGTATTCTGAATATTAAGTATTTGGAATACTAGAATTTTCCTCCCTGTATACATGCAGGCAGAATTCTCTTATTCCTTTCATATTCTGAGTTTCCATGGTAAACGAATGCCATTAACGCATGCGTACCTTGCTTCCCACTGCAAACCCAAAGAGTGCTGATTGTAGTAGAATAGTGTGCTGTTTATTGTAAAGAGCTGGTGGTGTGGACATATATTTCTGTAATTTGTTTTTGTTTTTTCAGATATGGAATCTTTTTTAGGTATTGATATTTGTTTTCTGTATATTCTTTTGTACTCAAATTGTAAGAGCATTTTATACTGCATCTATACAGCGCCTCAATACCTACTGGTGAGTGGCACTTTAGAAATTTTGAAAAATAGATAGATAAATAAATAAATAAATAAATAAATAAATAAAGTGTATGTGATGGCTAATATATTATAATGTGATGACATACTGACTGCTTCAGTCTCGTCAGTCAGCTGGTCAGGGAAACTTTCTTCTTCAAACCCGATGACTTCACCACACCGGTGTGAAAGTGTAACCCGTGAGATAGTGAACCCCTTACATAATAAATCAGATTTTTGTTTTTGTAATGTTTGCTACTTACTAGTTATATACAGCGCTACACTTAATAAAACATTAAATACAACCTCTTGTTTTTTTATACACTTATCGTCAATTTTTTAATACGAGTAAAAAGTTGTGTGAATAAACACACCTACAGCGAAAGTACAGATGTGGGAAAAGCTTGCAAAGAGGAGTATGTACAGTATGTGCTTGTTTCTTCTTCCAGTTTTAAAATGTTAAACTCAAGGTTTTTTCCATCGTCTCCCCTTACAGTACTGTGCAGAGATGGAATATTCATATTCCGAATATGCTGTTTACAATATATTTTCGGATTATTCAATATTCCGAATAATAGTGGAATATCACTGGCAATGTAAACACAATTATTATTATTATTATTATTTATTTCTTAGCAGACGCCCTTATCCAGGGCGACTTACAATCGCAAGCAAATACAAATACATTCAAGTGTTACAATATAAGTCATACAATAAGAACAAGAAATACAATAATTCTCAAGTGTGACAAACCACAATTCAATAATACAGCAGATAATAGTGAAAGTTACATCAGGATATGATTAAGTAGTGATAGTTACATCAGGATATGATTAAGTACAAAATACTACAGATTAAACACTTGGGAGATTACAATATTCTGAGGTACAGGATTAAATGCAGTAAAATAGGGGGCAGATAAGAGCAAAATAAAGCATATTTAAATGAAGGGTGATAGTGTCCCAGGATACAACAGAGGAGTTCTACAGGTGCTGTTTGAAGAGGTGAGTCTTAAGGAGGCGCCGGAATGTGGTCAGGGACTGGGCAGTCCTGACATCTGTAGGAAGGTCGTTCCACCACTGCGGAGCAAGGGTGGAGAAGGAGCGGGCTCGGGAGGCAGGGGAGCGTAGCGGAGGTAGAGCCAGTCTTCTAGTGCAGGCGGAGCGGAGAGGTCGAGTGGGGGTGTAGGGAGAGATGAGGGTCTGGAGGTAGCTGGGTGCAGTCTGATCAAGGCATCTGTAGGCTAGTACAAGAGTCTTGAACTGGATGCGAGCGGTGATCGGGAGCCAGTGGAGCGAGCGGAGTAGTGGAGTAGCGTGGGCGAAGCGAGGTAGAGAGAACACCAGGCGAGCAGCAGAGTTCTGGATGAGCTGGAGCGGACGGGTGGCGGACGCAGGGAGGCCAGCCAGGAGGGAGTTGCAGTAGTCTAGGCGGGAGAGTACCAGGGCCTGGACCAGGAGCTGGGTAGCATAGTTGGTGAGGAAGGGTCGGATTCTTCGGATGTTGCTCAGGAAGAATCTGCAAGTGCGTGCCAGAGTGGAGATGTGCTGGGAATAAGAGAGGCAGGGGTCCAGGGTGACTCCAAGGTTTTTAGCTGAGGAAGAGGGAGAGAGTGTGGTAGATTCCAGAGGAACAGAGATAGAGAGATCAGAGGAGGGGGAGGAGGAGGGAAAGAAAAGGAGGTCAGATTTAGAGAGGTTGAGTTTGAGGTGATGCGAGTGCATCCAGGAGGAAATAGCAGACAGACAGGTAGAGATACGGGAGGAGATGGTGGAGTCAGAGGTGGGGAAGGAGAGGAAAATCTGAGCATCATCAGCATAGAAATGGTATGAGAAACCATAGGATGCGATGAGGGGGCCCAGGGAGCGGGTGTAGAGAGAGAACAGGAGAGGACCCAAGACTGACCCTTGGGGGACTCCAGTCAAGAGAGGGTGAGGTGTGGAGGTTGCTCCACGCCAGGTTACCTGGTAAGTGCGGTTGGAGAGGTAGGAGGAGAACCAGGCCAGAGCAGTGCCAGAGATCCCCAGGTCAGCAAGAGATGATAGTAGAATAGAGTGATCAACAGTGTCAAAGGCAGCAGAGAGGTCGAGGAGAATTAGGACAGAGGAGAGAGAGGCAGCTCGGGCACACTTAAGTAATAATAATAATAATAATAATAATTTCTTTCTTAGCAGACGCCCTTATCCAGGGCGACTTACAAGATATCACATTATTTTTACATACAATTACCCATTTATACAGTTGGGTTTTTACTGGAGCAATCTAGGTAAAGTACCTTGCTCAAGGGTACAGCAGCAGTGTCCCCACTGGGGATTGAACCCATGACCCTCCAGTCAAGAGTCCAGAGCCCTAACCACTACTCCACACTGCTGCCCAAGTGAGTTGGTGACAGAGGAGGTTTCAGTGGAGTGAGCAGAGCGGAAGCCAGATTGGAGAGGGTCAAGCAGAGAGTGGTTGGACAGGAAAGCAGAGAGCTGGCGGTGTACAGTCCGCTCGAGGGTTTTGGAGAGGAAGGGTAGGAGGGAGACAGGACGGTAGCTCTGGAGGGAGGTGGGGTCGAGGGTAGGTTTTTGTATGCTACAGCTGATTTTTTTTATGACATTTTCAGAATATTGGTGTTTTTATTCTTGATCTTGAAAAAGTTAGTTTTTGGTTTTTGTTTTTTAAATGTGTTTGGTACATTGATAGAACATTTCTCCAGCACATCTGGTTCTAGTTGATGGTTCACAATGAACTATAAATCCTTCTAACATTTTATTGAGTTAGATTGAAGCCAATGCTTTTTCAGCAGCAGTTCTTCCTCGTATATCCAAAGCAGAATAAAGCAAATATTTCCAACATTTCTTTGATTCCATGATTTGCGTTGATAGATATATTTGATTAGTACAAATATATTACCTTAGTGATGCCAATTGCCAATTCTGGAATGTGAATTATGTACTGTTTGGCATGGCACACTTCATATGCATCGGAATATTCCCAATTTCAGGGGTAAAACAACAGCACAAACAAAAACACCTATGGGATTAAAATCACCTCAGAACAGTCCATTGTGACCTTATCCGCTATCTAATAGCACAACCATGGTTCTACAGTACTGGTACTGTTCAACATGGTACCGTTACAGTAGCTGTATAGACCATGGGTAGATTTAAAGCCTTAAGAGTTTGTAAAGGGGCAAAGGGGGAGGACAGACACCTCCCATGGCTTACACAGTGTCCAGATCTCAATCCAAAAAAGCTTCTGTAGAAAAAGATGGATAGTCAATGTCCACATTGCACTGATTGATGAATGGAGTTGCATTTGACAAGATGTTTATTAGAACCTTATAGAACCTTGTTGCGTTAATGCTGTAATTTATTTGAATGGGGAACTAGGCAGAGTTATCTATAGTGTTAGGTTCTGAAAAAAGCATTACTGTAGTCTAATCCATATGTTATTTTCTTTCTCACATACGCCATCCAAAAAAGTGCTTCATAATTAAGTTTAAAAAAGAGATGCTAATAATCATTGTAAGTGCCTGATTAACACAAAATAACCTTTCTACTGTAAGAAATGATGTATTATATATTTTTCTTGGGTTGCAAAATGTTAAATAAATCTATCAGTGCATGTGTGCAAGAGTTCGAGTTTTCTAAAAAGTGCCTTATTCAGATCATTTAAATAAAATAGTTTATAGTTCCAAAGAATTGGCTTAGCTTGTCTTAGTGGTTGTAATCAGGTTGCTGCTGAGAAATCTGCATTCGTTTTTGGATGAGGATGATGCAAACAACATTCAGCAGTGACACATGAATATTTCTAAAAATGTGAAAAACAAGGAGTGCTATTCAAAGGCAAAAAAAAGACAAGCAGACAGCCCCAGCTTAATACAAGATGCAAATAAGATGTAATAAATGGTGATGCACACATTAGGTCTCAGATAATGCTATGTCTTTTGTTTTAATTGTGTAGTATGAGGGCTGTATCACATCTATGAAACATGTTGATTTATTGCTATAAGCAATCTAATCTAGGAGCTGGAGTTGTGGAGTACAGGTATATTTCTTTGATACTGTTCTGTAGCCATTTCCTTTGTTGTAGTTTGCTATGAGTGCTTTCTTAAATGTGAATCCAACTGGAATTAACTTCCTATTTTTCTGGCTATTGACTTTATAATGCAGCTTAGTTACTGTGTAATGTTTTTACAGACTTTTAATGTAAAGGTGCCAAAAATTGTGAAGTGCTTTTTTTATTATAAAGATTGTTTGTTAAACTACCAGATGTTGTGCATTTTAGTAATCTGTGTCTAATGTTCACTAAATGCTTGTATTTAACTTGTTTTCTTGAATGATCTTATATTAAGTGTAGGGTGCCAATACGTTTGTCTGCCACCGTAGATACATACAGTATGTACATATGGTTTTAGTGGAAATGGGAGCAATTAGCAAAACAGTCCAGACAAAATGACCTCTAAACCTTTTACATATACCATAGAGTATATTTAAAATATAACACAGGGAGGCCTGTAAACTGTCATCTTTAATGATGTATTGCCCTACCTCATGCAAGAATACTTTAATGAGGAAAGTAAAGGAGGAGCTAGTCAGACCATAAACTGAAAAGTGTTTCATTAGGTGATGTATGGGCATTTTATTATACAGTGAGTGCTTTTGAATGTAATGTATTAACATTTCATGATTTAGTGAATGTCCTTTATTATAATATATGTACAATCTGAATAAATGACACCTTTGTTTCATTTCACGTTGATTGCATTATGCTGCATGCTATATGAATTTAATTTTATTCAGTGTGTGATTTTTATTGTACAGCAAACTAAAGTTATTTTGTTATAATGCATTACAAGTAAAACAACATGCTATTGAATGATGAACTCATAAACGTAAATCTGAGTTTTCTTTATACTAGGCGTAGCTCATTTACATACTGAGGTGGATTCAATGTAACGTAAAATGTTGTTTAAATCTTTACCAAGCGTAATAAATTATAACAGTTTTGAATTTACCATAATTCACTGTTACTCTACTGATTTTTCTTCAGTTTGTAAATTACTTATGTATTTAGTGAGGAGATAAAGGGGTTTACGGTGTCATGCATGATTGCCAGGTGTCCAGAAGACTTTTACATATTGAGACAGAGCCGCAAGTACTGTCGGTTTAGCTGTTAATCCCGCTTACTAATGCATATGATTGTGGCTGAGGAAAAGACATACAGGATAATGTAATTAAAGTAAATGCAAGCAGACATCTAGAGTTTACTATAAATAATCACTTCATAGTTGCGTTCCCTCTAAAATATATTAGTTAAGGGATTGACCTGGAAACAGTGAGAAGTAAAATAATATACTTTACCAACTTATAGGTACACAGTCTTATATATAATTTGAAATTCCTGTTGGTAATGCCAGCAAGCACAAATTTAACCTGGTTTCTCCTGGGTTTAAAACTTTTGGCTGAAGAGCTGGTTATAGGCTGACAGTGAATTTCAAGACCTTTTACAATAAGATTAGAAAATCAAGTGATTGTCATCTTCACGGTGAGGTTTTATAGAATTATTCTGTAAGAAACCAGTAAATGTGTCCTCCAGTTCCAGACATGCTGGTCATGAACCGCAGCAGAGATACAATTTGTAATCTAACAATATTCATAAATAATGTTTTGAAGATTTACCTTAGCATATATAATGTTGATTAATATGCAGGTCAGGAAGCCTTTAAAACATTTGAATGGAAAACAGTGGATTCATTAAGAACCCAATGAAAATACATTCACTAGTACAATACAGTGTGGTACTCTTGCTGAAAGCATTTATTCCCTGAGTACAAAGACTTTAGATCTGTTTGAAAAGGAAAGCACTATTATTAAGAGAAAGGGGGGCTGCCTGGAATGGTGTGTTCTATCAGTTTAATACCACAGATAACGAGGAATGACCAAATCAATTCCAGCAATTTCACTTTTTTTTAAAGGGATGGAGCTCAATCACAAATTGGGCCACATTGCTCCCCATTTAAAATATTCCTGTTGATTAGGAGCAGTTGAATAGTGCTAACCATCTACTGACTTGTGGCTCCAGTTCTTTAATTAACCATTTTTATAAATGTCTAAAAAAAAAACCAGTGTGTGCATTCACTACAACGGGTGATACTTTATTGTACCGAATGTGTGAGTAGGTTTTCATCATTCCAAGCCTGGTTAACTTCCTGCAGACCTGATTAAACTGATAATCACATTGAACACAGCCGAAGGCTTTCAGCACACATTAATTATAGGGATTAGCTGGTGTAGGGTGATTTGTCTTTTTGTTCTTTCTTTCTTGGAGGAGGGTAAATATCATCCAAGTTTAATTAAAATTACTATATGAAAAGCAAAGAAGAGTGTCAGCTTTTTATTTTGTCACAAGAAAATAATACATGGCTTTGATGTTAATGGGAAACTGAAATAATAATAATAAAAAAAAAAATTTAACTGCAAAAGCTTGCTGACTTTTTCACCACGAAAACTCTTGTTCTTATCAGTTTCGAATGTGAGTTCTAGAAGGTGTCTTTTTAATATGATATCAAATGCTTTTATATGTATACATATGCATATTTGAGAAACAACATTTAAAATAAATCATACATGCAGGTTAAAAAACTGAAATCTACTTTAAATAAAACAATGACATTATGCTGTGCCATATTTATATTGTAGATCTTCACTACCAGTTAAGTGGTCCCTTCAAAGCTCTGATGACTGTACAACCACAACAAATCCCACCTGCGTCTATACTTTACTGTACACTCCAGCAAAGAGCGTGGCCAATTTAATAAAACTCCAATTACCAGATACCCCTGAACTTTCAAGTTCTAAAGACACAGCAGTAGACGCCAGTGAGTAAACTACAAGACAGATCTGCTCAGACTATTCATGTTAATATGCAACCACTTTTCCCCAGTGACAGTGGCCCTGTGAGCTACACAAAAAAGGACAGGTGCAGTCATTGTAGTTTATTTAAGATAGTTGCTGCAATATTATTGTTTAAAAATGACATTTCAAAGACTGCCTTATACGTTTTAAAATTCAAGTTGAATAGAAAAATAAACGTGTTATTACTATATCTTAGGCTGGTAAGTATCTTATTTCTTCTACTCATAAAAAGAAAACGCTATTAAATACAGTTTTGTTAAGTGCGATTAGCGGGTTGTCAAAGTTTTGATTTGGTCCCAGCCTTAGTACCTGTTACTACTTTATAAATACAATTAGATTGCATCCATATTAATCATTAAGGTGCATGGTGGACTATCACGTGATTATATTAACCAGCTCTCACATTTAAGATTATTGCATTATTTAATGTATTCCAGTCTGTCACAGTCTTGGCAAAAATATATTTTGCAAATTCTTCTGAAAACAAATGCAAAAGAAACATTTTCACACAAACTGAGGCTGTGTCAGGCACAGGTTGTAGTGTGAAAGTTCTTATGATCAACACGGTGACACAATCTGTTCAAGAGGTTTTGGGAGTTAACTCATCTGTAAAATTACCTTCTTTTGCTGGTATTATAAGTGCGTTGGTTCGGGGGGGCTGGGGGGAGGTCTTGCAAAACCAGGTTGTTTTACACAGCCAAACTGAGTAGTTCAGAATAGTAATGACCATACCTACATTGTTTGCATTTAATTCCATCCCCATTCTTTATTGTATTCCATCCCCAGCTTGTTATCTTGGAAACTTTTTTCTTCTCTAAATCTAGATCACAGTTAGAGGCTCCTGCTGTCTAAAGCAAAATGCTGAAGTCAGAGTCAATTAATTTATAAACAAATTAACCAAACAAAAAAAAAGCAACATTGTTGTCTCTTATATTTTAGAACAATTTGGGTAGCAGGCACAGTGAGCATCACATTTTAGAATTGGCAGTATATAAATACTAGTACTGCATTTATCCATAACTTCAAAAGACTTAATTAAAACTCTTAGGTAAAACTTATTACTAACTAGTGGGGTTCTGAAAAATATAGCATTACACACCCCCACGTGTTGCTACAACTTCAAATAATGTACCTGATTTTCATTGTAGCAAAACGTGGGTACGTGTAACGCTATATTTTTAGGAACCCTGGTACTTACTCTTTAAGGTAATACATGTAGACAAGCTAAGCAATAATGTTTGTTGTGTCAGCAAAGATTTGAACCTACAATTTTAAAAGACAGCACTGTTCCCCAGGTTTAAATTACGTATAAGGAGCACATGCAATTTTTAACAGTGTTATACAGTACAGTTGTGTGTTGCAATTATTTTTATATGTTTATTTAATGCATCTCTAAAGACTGACATGCATTCCCCTAAGGAGGCGGTGTGGTCCAGTGGTTAAAGTCCAGGGCTTTAACCAGAAGGACACCGGTTCAAATCCCACCTCTGCCACTGTGTGACCCTGAGCAAGTCACTTAACCTCCTGTGCTCCATCCTGCGGATGAGATGCTAAATCAATGTCCTATTGTAATAGACTCTGCATATAATGCACAGTTCACAGCCTACCTCTGTAAAGCGCTTTGTGATGATGGTCCACAATGAAAGGCGCTATATAAAAATACAAGATATAAAGATATATATACTTATTGACAACGTTACTGTAACAGGGGACTTGCTATATGTGATTGAATGAGTGATCAATGATGTGGATGCGTGCTCGCTGCTTGATTGACAGGAGACCAAGACTGGAAGGTTGGGATTGACACGCCCTGCAGGCATGCAGGCTTATTTACATATAGTACAGGATACAGGAACCTTACATGGGACATGCAGCCCGGCATACAAAAGGCAAAATAAACACTGTGCAAAATCTATCAAACAAAAGGAGCCTGAAAACGGCTTACGCTCTTCCGCTAACAAATGGAGGTCCCGCTTCCACACCTGTCTTATACTGGGTGGGTTCTACTATCCCGAAACTAACTCCCTGTCCCTCAGGCAGTTCACCCAACTCCAACCTCGGATATACACACGATCGTTGACATGTTGCAGCTTCCTTCTCCCGGGACAAACCCGCAACCACCTCCCGACCTCGGAATATAAACATGATTGCCATTAGAGGTGGTCGCTTCGTTTCCTGAACCCAGGCATTCAGCAGCACAGACGGACCATTGCTTTGGCAGCTGCAGTGCTCTGACCCATATGGCTTGACCCTTTTATTCCTAGCACTCTGCTGCACCATGCCCACCTGCTGATTAAGAGCTTGCAGCTGGTAAACACACACAACTAAACAGACTGCTACACACAGAAAGTCAGGTTCCTCATTAAAACCAAACCCGTTCTTATTTATACAAGCACTACACTCGTATTTACAATAAACAATCACAGAAGCCTCCTCCTTATGTGCATGGCCCCATTCCTTTGCAGATCAGATTTGTAATCAATGAATGTATCGTTGGCATATTTGCTTTGTTCATTCCTCACAGTACCTACAGAGCTTCAACTGGCTCTTTCCTCGGATCATCAATAATACTATAAAACATTTTCCTCATAGCTCAAAAGCCTTTTGATTTTTTTTTACTTTTCTTACTGCCCATCCATGGAAAGAAGCTGCTATTATGTTAAACAGAATAATAATATATAATGTGAGGCTTAGAGCAGTGCTTGCAAAGAGTTGTCGATTCTTGGTCCTGACCAAGACACTTGAATATGGAAAATTGCAGCTTTTAAGACGACAAGCTTGGGAAGTATCTTGAGGATTATATGCATTAGCAGATACCGAAAATGTCATACACTGTGTTTTACTTGACAACTAATGTATTGGAAATGTGTGCTGTAAATGGAGTGTTGCTCAGTGTTTTGGGGTAGACATGACTGTTTTTTGCATACTGGGTTCATTCTATAACAGATTTTTTTAATGTTATTTTTTCCTGTCGTTTCATGTTGTATTCATTTACAGTACTGCATGTCTAGTCTAAACTTGTTGTTACAGTAACTTTTTTGATGCCTTTTTGTTACTGATGTACATTTCCTGATATATTTAAGATGAATTATTCTTCATTCTATTTTGCTAATGTAATGATTTTACAAAGTACTTGCAGGCACTGATGATCCATATGACAATAATTTGTTAACTAACATTACTGAGAAATCCTTTTATGATGTGCCAATGTAGCCCCTGGAAAAAAATAAAAAGGATCAGGCTACATTTATAAGGATTCAGGCTACATTTAATTGTTGTTAATGTTTAAGCAGATAGGTGCTTGCGCTTTGTTCTTTGATATTTTGGGACCTACATTAATTCTAATCGACTGGAAGTTGAAGGTTTAATCTTCAAAGTTTTGATATTTTGTCAGGCGGATTGTTTTCCAGCCTGAAGAAGAAAAGGGTGTTACTGAAATGGCTGACCCTATGTATTTTTAGTAGTAAAACCCAAATGTGTTTTTTAAATATTAAGAACGTAACACAACCGTATTATTTACTGCATGAAATACTGAGCAAAAATGTATCAGGAAGGAAAATAAGGAAGCAAGTTGCATTGCGTTGTAGCAAAGCTAGCCCTGCTCACTCTCGATGCAACATTTTAATCACCCTGTGGATGTGTTATAACCTGCAGGGTTGGGAATCATTTGTATGGCACTATTGTAGTTCTTGGACTCTCTTGCATAGTAAACTTTGCTGGCGTCTTTTCTACAACATTAATGCTTGTTTTATTAAAAATAAACACGGCACTGTAAGAACGAGGAAAACACCTTATCAAAATCCTCTCAACTAATCTTGGAAAAAATCTTGCCTTGTCTCAGGGCTCTTAACTTTTTTCTGACCCAACATCCTTGCTTTGAGTTTCAAATACATGTTGGTTATAGTTGCGGTGGACTAATCAATTAGTATCTAATGGAAGTGGTTAAGCTTTTTATTTACACACAGACGTTAATGGCGGAGATTTACTTGAAATTCTGCATTTTGATTGGCTGAGGCCCTGTACAACATTATTTTAGGTTTATAATAAAATAAAATAAAAATAAAACATCATGCAACAACATTCTTGATAAAACTGCTGGTTAAATATCATATTATTTTAATGTAAACCCATGATTGATTTTAAACAACACATGATATCCTTGCACTATTAACAAGCTATTAGGTGTGACAAGGCCATGGTTTATTTGTGTTGACATTTCAGAAACAGGAATGTCATGTTGAACAAAAGGTTAGCCAGATCTCCTTCTAGGCTGGCATAAGGTTATAGTAACTGAGGGCTCTAGGAACTGAAGAAATGTCAGATCACATTTGACAAATATAAAGCTTCAGACATATAAAATGTCAGGATGTGTCAGTGGTAAAGCATGATGCATGTATCTCTCAACAGTATATCTTGAAGTTTTTGTTTTGTTGTGTATGTTACATTTCTAAGCAAATCATATATTCTTAGAACAAGCGTTGAATTGACAACAGAACTGGTAGAAGGCACAGGTGTCGTTGTCCATCCATCAACAGTCCAAAGCACTTTTGACCATTGTTCCATAGTCCACTAGTGTTCTTGTGCATATTTTAACCTTTTAGTCTTGTTCCCCTTTCTTAACAGAGTTATTCTTACTGCAACACATCCTTCAAGTCCTGATTTCAAGAGTGACCTTCGTACTGTTGCTCTGATGAACAACGACACATGTGCCTTCTGCCCGTTCTGTTGTCAATTCAATGCTTGTCTTCTTTCTATTCCTTATGGATATTATCTTCAAGTATTACTCATCCTTGTTAGACAGCTTTTTGGGTTTTCCAGTCCTGGGTTTGTCAATTACAGATGATGTTTCTCTGTACTTGCTGATTATGCTTTGGATACCATACCTTGGAAATCGAGCTATTTCACACAATGTTTTTCCTTCTTTATGGGTCGTAGAAAACACTGGTAGAGGCTTTGAGTAAATTGTTGCTCATAATGCATCAGAATAGAAACATGCAACATGTCTAAGACTTTTGCACATCAGTATGTGTATATATATATATATATATATATATATATATATATATATATATATATATATATATATATATATAATACTGATGACTACATAAAGAACATAATTCATGAGGAACAGGAAAAAAATGGAACCTGTTAAAATGAAAACAAAAATGCATGACTATTGAATAATGAAAAAACAATGTGAATACAAATAGATGGTTGCTTCTTAAAGCAAATGCATTAGGAATGAAAACAGAATTGGGAAAGTCTACGTTTAGTCAAATACATATGAAGCAAATGCATACTAAGTGTGAAATGAATGCAAACGAGCCATTCACGTTTGCTAAAATGTATGTCATATGTTGTTTTGTTGCATGAGGGATTACAGCTCTTTGGTGTTGGTTCACATGCTGAAACCTCTAGAGATACTAATGTCTATTTATATGCTTATTTAATAATTTTAATGTTTTATAAGCCACTCTTACCAAAACATAATATTAGAATAAAATGATTTGGGTAGGTAATAATGCATACAGAATACTGATTCCATGTGTGTTACTTGAAAACCACCCAGGTTAAAATGTATATATATATATATATATATATATATATATATATATATATATATATATATATATATATATATATATATATATAAATATATATTGTGACAGACTAGGGGGAGGAGGAGAGAAAGAGGTAGTCCAAGAGGGGCTAAAGGACTACATCCCCCAGAATGCCACGGGAGGGATCCAGGATGAGATTCACCTGGCTCTAATAATTAATGATTCTCTAGTGATTAGCAGGCAGGTATTTAACAGGAACAGAAATGTGTGTTCAGGGCAGTCTGTGTGAAGGCAAGAGGCTGTCAGGACTTGAAAAATTACTAGAGAAGAAAAGGTACTGTGTGAAACCTGTGTTGTGTAACGTGAAGAAGAGTTTATTTTTAAAAAATCGGTAAATGGCTTAGCCATCTGATTTTAGTTAGACCCTTAAACAGTTTAGTTTGTAATCCAGATGGGAGTTAGGTTTTTGTTTTGTTTTGATTTGTATTTGCTGTAAATAATAAAAATGGCATGAAAGTGCTTTAAACTTAAATTTGTGTGTCTGCTTCAAAAGGGCTATCGGACCTTTAAAATCTGTGACCTCTCTCTCTCTCTCTCTCTCTCTCTCTCTCTCTCTCTCTCTCTCTCTCTCTCTCTCTCTCTCTCTTTATATGTCTATATACAGTCAACCCTCTTTATACCACCAGGGCAATAAGCGAGGGTGGCATTATAGTGAGGGTCAAAAAAAATTAAATGAATAAATACTCACACACAACCTTCTATGTTTGCAATAAATTCAAACATTTTAATTTTTATGTTATACAATTACAGTGTATTTACATAGTCTAAGTAAAGTACCTTGCTCAAGGGTACAGCAGCAGTGTACCCCATCTGGGATTGAACCCACAACCCTCCGGTCAAGAGTCCAGAGCCCTAACCACTACGCCACACTGCTGCCCACACTGAATTAGATAACAAAAAGAAACTTACAAAATATATACAGTGCTCCCCCTTTATAATGCTGTAGTCGGGAGCCATTATTAAGAGGCTGTGCTATGTGTTCTGCCTTATGAATACAATACTAGTGTTAGTGTAATGGCATATTGGGGCAAATGGGAGCCATGGCCGTACCGCCTTATAACCTGTTTTGCAGTATAACATGCTGCCTTATAAAGGGGAAGCACTGTATGTTTGTAATATATCATCACTCTCAAAAAACAACACCATCCAAGGAAAAAGTAGGATATTTTCCCAGATGGCTCGTTCGGTGTTTTCTATAATGGAGTTATTGAAACAGACTAAAGCAGGTCTATTTTATTCTCACCCTGCGGCCTGGCTTTGGATGGGGCTTCTTGAGCTCAAGAGACAGTCTGGCAGCATGTGTGAATGTTAATATGACTGATCTGGATATTCAGAGGAATGAGAGGCTGGCTGACATGCTATTTTAAAATGTCTTATTTGTACTGAGATGTGTTTTGCTTTTGTTTTTGTCTGCTTCTTCTGGTCAGGGTTAACTTGGTAGTTGTTCAGAGTTTTTTTTTGAGTGTTTGAGTGTGCTTTTCTACCTGGTGGCAATGAACCATGCCCTATGTCCCTTCTTCCGTTCGCTTTTAATCTATATATTAAGTTGTTTATTTATTGACTCTGTCCCATTTAATTCGAAGCTCGTCAATCATTGATGTTTTGTTCCCTTTTTAGGTACTGTGGAGGTATTGGTGAAATGCCCTCTGAATCACATAGCCTGTATTGGTACAAACAGATGCATTCATTATAGCAAAGTTTGCAATGGAATACTGGACTGTGTGGATGGATATGATGAAGGTGTGCAGTGTCGAGGTGAGTTGTTATTTATTTTTCATGGCTTGCAGTAAGGTCATACTTGCTATAATAGACAGCATACAATACATCCAGGCTCATGTTGTTTTTCATTAAAAAATGAACTGTTTATATGCTGAAGTAGTATTTAAGTATTCATGGTACACATCCAAAATATATTACTTGATTACTCTGATATGTATTTTTAATCCGGGAAGTTGTAATTACGTTTTTGCTGCTGTCTCAACTGTAGACCGCTACAGAAGAAACTCCAATTGGGAGCAATTAAAAATAGGATTATGTTGGTTAGCTGTATCAGTTGAAAACTTAATTTAACCAGATAGACTGCTGTGGTGAATTCTTAATAAATCAAGTCCATATAGATTTTCTTGGTATGGGCTTGTATGGGTATTTTACTGCCCGCAGGCATTTTGATACAGTGGAACAGATTAAGCTTTTGCACAAATGTAAAGTTTTTATGTATTTTCTAAATATAAAGCTATAAAGTTGGTCATTCTTGGGATTAGTAACACGTCAACTTGTTAGTCGTTTGCTTTTATCTTTTGAAGCAACAGTTTTTATTTTAAGAAGAAGAAAGTTGTACACTTTGCTAAGATGAAAATAAAAATGTTAATTGTATCCTGACTGTAAATTCCTATCTAAGCACTCACTGTGGGTTTGAAATCTACATTTACCTTCAATAAAGCTGAAAAGGCTTATTGCTAGTGGAGTGGTTTCCATTCAGGGGAGATTGAAAGTCACTATCAATGTTTCATAGATCACAACTCAATAGGAAAGATGTGTTGAGAGTAGTATCTATTGAAGTTATTGAGATGAAAAGCCAGGTAGCAAGGCCAGTTTGAAGCATTTCTTCTGTCTACAGGAACTCCTTCAACTTGGTTTTCATTACAGCAAACACAAAATAGTTTTGTGCCAAAAACTTAAATTGCAGTATGAGCTTAAATATAATACTTTATTTTCTAATAACATTGCATTCTTTACTACTTTTGGAAATGTGCATGGATTAAAGCTGCTTAAGGAAATGTAATCCTTAATTGGTTGTAATTTGCACTGAGACATCTTTGGGTCTATTCAGTTGATCTGGTGGCTCTAAATACCACCCCTGTTTAAATCATTAAAGGGGCCCTCGTGAAAACCAACATGTCTGTGTGTAGGTCGCTTGTATAGTGTAGTGTATGCATGTCTTTGAAAGTAGGTGAAATGCCAGGCTTGGTCCTATTGTAATATTTAAACAGTGGCAACATTTAGATCTGTCACTGCTTGGATGCATTGAAAGTAGCAAAGCTCTTCTGACACATTCAGTTGAATTGTTTTGTTTACAATCAGCAATGGCTTCCAAAAGTAAGATTACTGCTACATTTTTATGTAAATTATACTTCGTACTGTGTGGTAATTAGTTATTTTTCCTCCAGTCCGTCAACTTTCTTACTAGATTTAATTTAAGTTTTTATGCTGCCCAGTAATTGAAAACAAATCATGTAAAACATTTCTATACCATGTAATGATGTCTATTTCTGTGTACTTCCAATGCAACGTTTTTAGAAAGAGCCGCCACCAGCCTACTATAGAGTTTTCAGAATGCATTTCAGTATAACCTACTACTTATTATGACGCCTGCATTTCTTATAATTTGTGCACAAACCTAATGTAGTGGGTGGCCCAAATTGCATATGTGCAGTGTGCTTCCACACCATATTTTAACATTCAGAAAGAGCATATTGTAGCAAGAGTATTTTGGCACAACAACTGTCTAGTTGTTGCATTTCCTTAAGGGATTCAATGTGTCTTGCCTATACATTCTGAAAATTCTCACAGATTGGAGGAGTAAAATAAAAGCATTTGGATCTGTTTCATTGTGTGAAGGCGCCATATGTTTGTAGTGGTTTGATCTACAGTATTGCTTCAGAGTGCCCCCCCCCCCCCCCCACACCATGTAATCAAGTCTCAAGTTCTCTTCAGGACACCCTGTATTGTCTGTCTTACATTTCTCAAGTAACATACTTGTGACAACACCTCACCTGCTCGGTCGAGTTGTACAGAACATGAAGCCAAGAGAGTTGAAAAGTCATCTTTTGCGATTCTCAAATGATTTGTTTCAAGAATCAAAACAGTCTAGATACATTGTGAGAAATATTGCAGCAAGTCACTCCAGAACATCTCAAAAGAGAAACATATTTAAATTAGTGTTCTGCGGTATATCGATACCTATGGTATATCATGATACCAAAATCCTATGATACCTAATACCGGGGCAAAATAAAAATACCGAACTGTTGCGGTTTTTCGATAGAGGTTTTTTGTTTTTTTTTAGCTTTGAAAACAAAACTCTGTAATTGTGTGCTTTAAAAACAATATGAACTAAGCTTACTCATTTCCGCTTGGCAGAAGTGACCAACTACCCTGCGCGTTCTGAGAAAAGTAAATTACTGCAGCAGTTATGGCGAATGCCGGAGAGGAGCTTGATGTGGAACTATTTTGGATTTCAGCCAGATGACAACAGCACTCTGGTTGAAGGCGGACAGTCAAAATGTCAGACTGCAAAAGTCTGCCAATGCAGACGGCTACAGGTTCAGCATGAAAGCAATAGAAAGTACTTGCAGTTTATTATAGTAGCCTGAGTGGTTGTCTTTTGTCTAATTTACTTTCTGTGAAAGATTTTTAACAACCAAGCGAGCATGATGGGCCGACTGGCCTCGTCTCACTAGTAAAATGTCTTATGTTCTTATTTAAGGTGCACTGGGGCATTGTTTTGACGGAGACATTTGGATGGAATACGCTTAAACAGAATTCTATTCTAATAGCACTAAGAGAATTGTAGCATTAAATATAATATTTCAATTTGAACTTTACACTATTGAATTGCGTATGTTAGCAGCGTTTTTAGTAAAGCAGTTCTTTGCCAGAAATACATTTTTTCTATGGAAGCAGTAAAAATGTAACATATTACTAGACGTTTAATGAAACCAGCTGGGAAAGTGGAACATTTTCCTTTTTGCTAAACATATACACGGTAAATCTTACAACATATTTTGTTATGTGAAATTGACACCCATACCACAAACAATAAAACAAATTTAAAATCCACTACACAGGCATTGTCACAAACATACAGTATAAAACAACCTAGCTATAAAAAAAAATATATATATATACACTTAACATATATGCTAACATAAAATACATATGTTAACGCTTAATTACCACAGTACACCTTTTTACTGCACAAAACAGTCAGGGGTTATCTGAACAAATAGCCAGCTTGTCATGTGTTTGTTTTACTAGAACCAATTTCAGAGTCGCGGGCGCCCAACTTGGTTTCCCTATTTAACTGCCTTAACAATAACTGCAGTCTTTATCTACCTCTCTGCTGTGTGTCTTTGTGTGGTTTACAAAAGTAAATGGGTCTAACTTCCATCAAACTACAACAGTATTAAAATTCTTGTCAGAGAGTAATCTGTAGTCCCCTGTCTATTTTAACTTATGTCACTGCTGGATGCATTAGGGGATTATAATGAATTACATTTTATTGGCAGGAGACAAGATGTTTACAATCTTACGTCTGTAAAGGATTATTTTGTTATTGCTCAAAGTTGTTGCTTAATCGCTCGGTTTTGTGAAAAGGAATAATGTTTATTTTCTATATATGCCAATGATTAAGTGTAATAACAGATAACAGACATTTATAGAACCCATCATATATTAAGGCAACAGGTTCTATGTGCTGTAGATTAACCAGAACAATCAAAATAGGTCACAAACAATGCTAAAAGTTATATATTAGGAGTGGTACATAGAGCCATTAGTATTCATATTTGTATTCGTTAATGAATGTGGGTATGTATTCGTCAAACCGGAAGTGGGCAGGGGCAAACCTGGACGTTTACACTGTAAAAATGTCCTCAGTGATAAAACGATGCAACAATGTGCAGTTTTCTATGCAACACACATGCAAACTTCACTTATGCTGTGTATAATATATTCTGTGCAGTCCTGTGCTGTATTTTGTAACAAAGCTCTACTATAAGTAGGGCTCTTCGTTTTCGGTTTTTATTTTTGATGACGTAATGCCCCTTTTAACTACCATATTTTCCTTGGGTAAATATTGACTTCCAAACTACCTCACCAGTAATGTCTCCTACTGGCTTGGGTTCCATCCGTTGAAATACAGTTGGGGCTATCTGCAGTGCTTTTAAGTCCAGTGCAATTATAGTATTTCATTTAACAAACAAGAAAGAAACACTGCATTTTCATTTTAAAAAAAAAAAGCTTTTAGTAATTCTTAAGGGGTATCACCTTGTTATCAGTACAACATACTGCTTTCATTGAGTGTTCTCCAGCAAGTACTACTTCTTCTCTAAAGGAAATATAGAAAAATATAACTTCCCCAGAAAACCCATGGACTGAAAAGAAGAAATCAACTTTTAAAATGAAATATTACATGGACTTCCACAATATACTTTTTTAGGCAATCAATGTTTTATAAAGACGTTCTGTTTGTGATTCTCCCTACTCTTTCTATGTTATTGTCAATATTTAAAAATTATAATTATACTCCCAAAATCCCTTATCCATCATTGATTACAACACTGCACATTACATTTCAGTTTTATTTCCACTTAACTTCTATCATGATTGTAGTCCCTGTAAATTTACCATGTAATCACTTAATGGCCCATTCTCACTACTGGCCAGTTTTAAGAGAATGGCAGCTGAAATCTGGCAATCCAAGCATTGAAAAGCAGCTTTAAATCACATCTACCAGTCCTCAGTTCATTAAGCTGCGACTAAGCTTTTATGTCTGTCTTATCTAGCATTAGGCTAAGTTGTTTCGCCAGGATTTTCTTTCACTTTAGGGCAGCAGTGTGAAGTAGTGGTTAGGGCTCTGCACTCTTGACCAGAGGGTTGTGGGTTCAATCCCCAGTGGGGGACACTGCTGTTGTACCCTTGAGCAAGGTACTTTACCTACATTGCCCCAGTAAAAACCCAACTGTATAAATGGGTAATTGTATATAAAAATAAATAAATGTGATATCTGTATAATGTGATATCTTGTAACAATTGTAAGTCGCCCTGGATAAGGGCGTCTGCTAAGAAATAAATAATAATAAAATAATAATTTAAAAATAAACCGTTGCAAGAATAAACAAAATTGAAACTGAAACACAGATCAGACAGCTTCTATAATGAAGTATACTTATTTTTTCTTTATGGTATAGGCTCAAAATTATTTTGTAGAGCTAAATCAATAATTGTGTGATAATATATTCTGATCTATATTATAACAGCATGATAGTGCCACTATAGTTATGGTTTCAACCATGTCAAACCTTTAATTTTCAACCCTTAATTCAAAAGGATTCATTTTAAAAGACAAATGGGATGTCAAAACAATAAAATCTCCCTTTTGTACAATGCAGATTTATAATGTCATTTTTCAGCAGACCTGGAGAAAAACCTGTAAAAGGTACAGCTATGGTACTCGGTGCAGAGGTAGCGGTCTCTGCTGACTTCATTTCCTACAGCTGTTCGAATTCAATAGATTTTTGTGGCATGTACATTCTGGTGTTTGAAAGAAGATTAAGCCAATCACATGGAAGAATACTGATGTTCTTTTGTTCTGATTGGTTGTTTTGGAAATAGGTCTTTTAGAATGCTAGGTTTAAATTCTCTGAATAGACCCTTTTTGGTAGGGGATATTGCCTCTCTGTGGCTGACCTCCTGCAGCTGATTTTGGGCTGTGGGTCTCCCAGCCTCCTGCTGCAGACTTCCATCCCCATTCATTTTCCTATGTCGGCGGATATTCTGAACCCATTCACTGTTCTGGAATTTGTCTGGTACTGACAATACAAATCTGATTTATGTAATGATGAATACATATTTTAACAGTCAAATTTAAAGCATTAGGCTTTGTGTTTTTGTCGTTCTTTGTAAATATTATTAACTTCAGATTATGAGTTTGTAACATTAAGAAATGTAGACCTGTAGGGTATAGCATTATGGACATAAATTAACTGCATTAGAATCAAAACGCGTCTGGATCAAAAGCTTTAAGAAAAAAAGGTAATTTTGCCAGCATTAAATTTTCATATTTGACTTTTTCAAAAGTATACATTAGTCTAATACTGTCAGAATATAAACAGAACCATATACATTTAAAATGTAATCAATTTATATATATATATATATATATATATATATATATATATATATATATATATATATATATATATATATATATATATAATATAATTTTGTACATAATCTTAAAATGCTGCCGTACGGTGAGTACGATAGCCGGGTTAGAGTACTGTTGCGTTGGACTTGAAAAGATTGCTTATGACAAACTAAAGTAAAAACAATTAGGTTCAGATTTTAAAGTCGATGCAAGAAGTGATAACATAAACAAAAGCACAGTAATTGCAGACGTCGGTGTGTATTGAAATGCAGTAAACAGTAAGCAGGCCTGCCTGCCTAACTGGTGGTGGGAACAAAAAAAGGCTTGTTTATACAGTAGTCTCCGCGTATAGGAACACTTCCTAAGAGAACACTTCACCTATGTGAACACCCTTGTGGTGAAACAGATTTTTCCCATTAGAAATGCTCCAGTTAAAGGAACAGGAACTTCACTTAAAAGAACATAGCGATTTAAGTTTTGCTTTAGTTTTATGAACGTCAGTTTGTTTGTTACTTTATTATTATACTTTATTAACATACACTTGCCTATTTTGCTTTTACTTATTCAGTTAATTCCATATGTTGATGCACATGTATCATGCCAAGTAATGCATATGTATTTATTTATTATTTTTTTGATTCATGTTGTGTCTTCGGCTATAAGAACACTGCTTGTTTCCCGAGGGGTGCTCTCTTAGCCAGAGACTACTGTATTGTCATTCTTGTAAAACAAGTTGCTAAGCAGTTTTATGCTACATTTCTGTACTTATTTTACAGGAAAACAATACATTCAAGCTGCAGTTTAAAAATAAATAATTAAATACATGTGCATATCTACAAAAATAAATAATTAATCCAGCAGTAATAAGCTCTTTAGGTCAATGTATAGGCTCTACAGCCACACATCTCAAGGAATACCTTACATAAATTAGTTAAAGCCTCAAAAGTTGGGACATGCCAAACCATCCATATCTTACATGCACCCAGTGATGTGATTGGTAACATTCAATGATAAGGGGAGCAGTGAAAATATACTGTATATATTATGGTTTTCCAGAAACTATTTGTAATTGCCTTTAAGAAGTATTTATCGGTAAGTATTCAATCCGTTCATTAACATACTGATTTCAAATCAAGAAAAGAAGTCCTTCCCTCATCTTTACAATTGACTACCAATCAATGGCAATTCATTTTTCAAGTGTTTTAAAAGCAAATTTCTTTCATCCGGGGTGCTGACATTTTTACTGCTGTACTAGTGTATCGAGGCCATAAACTGACAATGAAACACTCAAATGCTGAAGTTAATTGTCATTGATTGGTACTCTGTTGCAAAAAATGGGGAGCTGCAGTTCCCTGACCCCTAGATTTATGGCCTTTTGTTTTTTGTGTGTGTGTGTGTGTGTGTGTGTGTGCAACACCCTGCTTAAATAAATCAAACCCTCAACAGTAAGCAGCGGGTGATAAAATATGTCTAAGCACACTGTGCTTTTAATCCTCTTTTTCTTCTGTTTGTTACCTTATGCTTTTCAGTACAAGTCTGCATTACAGAGATGTGTGCACAAATCATCCCGGACCACAGGAATTCTACAATTTTTGCAATACATTCCTTTAATCATGATTACTGTATCCGCCTTTTAGTGTATCCAAGCAAACCTTTATATATCGTTTTGTTCAGCACACATTGAACTTTCCACTGGTACAAACCCCTTGTGGATATCTGGTAAGATGACCAAAATATTGAGCCATTTAAAAAAAAAAAGAATTCATATGTTATCATCTTGGTTTTGTTCCAGTTTGTGCCTGTTTTTTTTTTTTCATAAGGCAATGTTGAAAGCTATATATTGTTGAATTTGTCTGTCAACATGCTTCACTAGGTTTCTAATTTACAAAAAGCATGTCTGTAACCACAATATACAACGAACAAGCCGAAAGTAAAAGAAAAAAAAAGGTAAACAAGCGTAGGTCACAAAAAAATAAAATAAAATAAATATCCTAACTCATTCCAAATAAATGACATAGGTAAGGATGATTTCTATTAGATTATAAATGGTTACTAATACAAAAAATGTTTCCAACAGTGTGTTTTTCTGTAACTGCAGGAAATGCAACAAACACAAATATATGATGTTGGTAGTTATAAAAAAAAGAAAATAAATATGTCATGATAAAAAATATAACAGGTTGGGTTAAATGAAAAAAAACCCGAGGTAAAACACTGGCAACAAAAATGTACTAAAACACAATAAGTTCCCTCACAACAACTCAAAAGAGCTTCCCAGAATGATTCTCAAAAATAGCTTTATCTGTTATTTAAATTTGTAAAGCCAAATGTGAGATGTAATAAACTTGGTAATCAAAAGTAAAATAAAAAGAACGAGTTCAAGTTGTGGTTTATCCAGATACTGATTGTAAAGGAAAGAAAGAAAAAACAAAACTGAGGAAAAAAAAAACTCGTAAAAGTATAAAATACAGGGAATATATCGCACATATAAATGTCAATTGCGGAAATAAAATTGATATAACGTATTGATAAATATACAGAAGACTTTTAAAAAAAAGTTAAGCAACGAAGTCTTAACCACTCCTCCTTGTCTCACCACAGAAACTTGAACAGAGCGCTCTAGTCATGCCTCCCAAACTTTTTTTCACGCTTTTTCGTCATGCATTTTGAACCAAGAAAATATTCCAACCCCTATCCCATGGTTCATTTGTTGCCGGAAAGGGGCCTAATCATGGCAAGCTTTTTTAAATGGTGAAAAAAAGATAGTAGCTTTTCAGGGCACCTCAAAGAGTTGGACGACATATTTTTAGGACGTGCCAGGTATGCCCTAAGGGCACTGAAGTGGTTAAAATAAGATTTTTTTTAAAGAATGCATTCTGGTAAATAAATGTAATTAGCATATTATGGGGTGTAAATCTACAATATAGACATCAGCAATTTTTTTTTTTAGGGCTATAGTTTTGGAGTAAAAAAGAAAAAAAAAACTTGTACTGTTCAGTGTTAAAAGTTATAAAGTAAAAATGTCCCCCTTAATAGCAAATATGACATTCAACTGAATACATGTTCAGAATGCCCTTTTTTTAAAAGGGCATTCTGAAGTTGTAAACACATGCCTACATTATATAACAGTAGCATTAACATTTGTAGTCTCAAAGCATGGCACCAGTTCTCTTATTTATCCTTTGTCATTAGACTGTAATTCATCGAAGGCACTGAAGCACCAGAAGTTTAGGGAAACGTGGGTTTGTGGACACTGCTGTAAATCAGTTTGTATCAAACACTCCAGTCACTGCTGAGAGAAGGGTTGATGGCTGCACAAAACAGTATTGCAATTGGCTGGACAGTGATCTGTTTCCTCATTTTTGTGAAGCGTCATGCTCAGAACAATTACCAGTGGCACAGTTACCAGTGGCATGTTCAGAGTATTTATTTGAACCCTCTCTATATAGATGTATTATAATTAGTATATAGTAGTGAATACATACTATTTTTAGGAGTTAAAGTATCAATGGTAGTTATATGGGTGAGATTCTTTTTTTCAGATCAATCTCATTGTTAATCTATTTCAGAGTCTCTTTCAACAACCAACCTATTAGATTATTTACATCATGCATTTTTTATTGTATGCCAAGACAGAGCCAAGCCGTATTACTTTTTAAAATTGTTACACTGTGCAACCCTGTGTCAGTCTTTTTTGTGTGCAGTTTGAGAAAATGTAATAATTGTGCTGTAAATATTAGATTTTTGTTCCTTTAGTGCCTTTATGTATTCTCATTGTGACTAAATCCTGAGAGCTGAGCCTCGTAAGACATAAGACAGGTGGTCACCTGTTTTTTGCTGGAAATCTGAAATGGACATCTCCACATATTCTCCACAAACAAATTATGCTATTAGCCTGCATACTACTAAAATATACTGTTTGTGGATTGTCAGAATTATCACTTTCTTTCCTACATTTTAATATGGAAGCCGTAAATTGCATCTGCAGTCCAAAAAGCATTTCTTCAGAAGCAGACTAATCAATATTGCACCAACAAGCTCCCTGTTGGTATGAGAAACATGTGCTCTTCACTAAGCCTGTATAAGCTACAGTGACATGAAAAAGCTTAAACAAGCTTGGGATTTGTACCAGACTGGAAGTTTCAGGACAGGGAAAAGAAAAGGATATGCAAATGAATGAAAATGAAATTAGAACAGTACTCGAGTTATTTAGTCATTACAACTTGATCAACATATTTAGAAAAAAAAAATAGAAATCATGCTTCCCATATTGAATTAGTAGATCTGTGTGATTCAGAAACTCTTATTTTTTTATTAGATTTAAATTGACTGTGTTTTCACCTTCAGATGTCAAAATTAAATTACATTTCTTTTAATTTCTTATTTTTTCTTGTACCTGTTGTGTTTACATACCATTACCTTTGTTGATAGCTTAAGAAAGTAATATATGTTAAGAAGGCATTTTTTAGGTATGAATTCAGTCAGATGCAGACGTACAAGAGGCAGTGTCATAGCTGTATAAGAGTAGCTGAGCGGTTTATTAGACCTCGCTGTGCTTTTTACTAGTTTCTCACATCATTTGAAAATCATTTCGGTACTTTCTTTTGGAATTATGAACTGTGCCAGGCATCTATCCCAAAGCTGGGTTGCATGGTATACATCCTTGTGCCTGATTTTGATGATGAGGCAAAACTCCAACACAAGGAGACAATGCATTTGCCACTGATTCCATCTCCTAGATAAACACCAACACAAAAAAAAAACCAAAAAACAATTGGCATACTAAAAATTCTCAGGATCCTTGATAGATTAAACATTTGGTGGGATAAACTGGCTGACAGTATCAGTAAATAGCAGTAACTCCAGAAAACCAGAAAACAAGTATGAACTGTGATGTCTCAAGGCTACACCTGTATTACAGATGAAGAATAAAAACATATTGCTGATTGGGACAAGCACTTTCCATCCTAATGTCATTTTGGAGATATGTCACCCTTTTGAATATTAGAAAGATGGAAACCAGCCCTGAACAAATCAGAAGAGCTCCAGATCTGGGGAGTTCTGGACAAGTGTATAGGTATTGACTGTCAAAAGTGATATGATATATCTTAGGGTCTTTCAAAAATAGTACCATAGTTATGCCAGGAGGAGAAGCAGCCTGAGGCCTAGGATCCTCAGAGGTTTCTCCTGTGGTTTTATTTTTTCTCTCCATTGATTTTATGGGCTTTATGTGGTGTACTGTAATAGTTTATTTATTTTTGGCCTTTTACCAGCTTTTTTCAAATATGGCAGACAGCTTTTTACAGGATGTGTTTTGAAATTCTTGGCAGATGTCGTGTCAAGTAGGAAGTTGATGCACTGCTTTAAAAAAAGTAAAGTTTATTCTGTGGATCATTTGTATATGACTGGCAGACTTTTTTTTTTAACACCTTTTGAAAAATGCTTAATCATGCCAAGTCAATGGTGTTATGTTTCCCACTCCGTTGGTTTCCTTTTAGAGGAAGTCTTCTTGCTATCTGTGAATAGCAGTGTTGATTGGAGCTGTAAATCTATACCACTATCTCACTCTAAAATATGAAACCACATTGCAGATGTATTTTATTTAGTTGCACAAAAAAAGCAAATCTGACATTTAAGTAAAACAGACATAAAGAAAAATCCTGAGGGACATAAATGTATTGGCCATTATCAGTGGCTGCCCTGAATTCTTATGAAACAGCTTTAATATATCAGCAACGCCAAGTCTGGACTGAGGTACTCTGTCTTAACGTATCAACAACCTAACAAGATACACATTATGAAAAATCCTTCAACCAAACTATGAATCGTTTTTCATTATGGCTGATGACAGATGACAGCTCCCAATAGAAAACCATTTGAAGCAAGAAAACAAAACATTTTGATTAGTAGTTTCTCTAACATGTACAATACTCCCAAGAAACTAGCAGTTGGGCAACACTAGTGTTGGTTAATTGTTGCCAAATGAGATCCGATTTCAACTCCATACTGCTTAAAACACTACTTTTCATGTTAATTCCAGCATCTTTATCTTTGGTTTCAGACCAGTTATTAATACTAAGTACCTAATATTATTTTAGGCAAGGTAGTCCAATATTGGTGCTAATGAGAGAAAACATGCCATACATCTACACTCTGTCCGAGTACTTGTTTGGTAGTGTATGTGATTACTAAATGTTATCCTCCAAATAATACCAAGTCTGAATTCAGTCATCTGGTCAGTTGATTAAAACAGTTTTAATGCATATACTAAAATGAGACAATATTAGAATCACAATAGTAAACTCTCCAGAAAAAAAGAACGTCCTGAACTGAAAAATCCAGATTAGTTATATGCTCTTAAGCAGCAGAGAAATTCGTAAACACTCAGAGGATTCATGTTTAAGTGTGTTGCACAGTGTGCCTATTATGTATTTATGGAGGCATATGGTACTGCAGGATTTACACCAGTGTTTTCTTATCTGGTATCTTTTTTACAGGAATATCAAAAAAATGTATCGACTCACACAGGGTATATTTATCGCTGCATTGGGGCCGACCTAGTTAGACTCATGAATCGTTATCAGACTCGGTCACACAAGACATGGGAAATTTTAAATGGAAAAGTGCATTTTTATTAAAAAATAAATAAACAAAATAAATAACTGACTGATATATTTGCTTTCATTGATAAGTTAACCGTGTTTATGTATGTGGGGTCCATTTTCAACCCTTTCCGCCTTCCATGTGCACTCAATTATTACCACTTGTGATGGGGTGCCCACCCCTTGAGCATATTTATGTATTTATGTATTGTTATTTATTGTTGTATAGGTATGCTGTGTTTGTGTGGACAGACAAAAACCGTCCGACATTATTAGTTATTATTTGAGACCGCCGAAAAGCCGGTCGTAATAAAGTGTAGCAAGCGTGGATGGGGTTAAATTCCCCATCCCGATAAAACCTGTGGAAATGTGGCTGGAGCTTTAAGGTAATTTATTAATGAGTAAATAAGGCTCCAGCCACCAATACAAGACTCACTCCGGGCTCATATTGCTATATTTAGATTTATACTTGTTAATTTGTTCTGTGTTTTGTTTGTTTAGCCAACGAGCCCTTTTCTTTGTAGTTCAAGTAAAGTCTTTTGTTTTGTTTAAATATTTACTTTTGTTGTTTATTAAAATAAAACCCTGAGCGCCAATGCGCCTCAGTTTCAGCCCCATACCTTTTGTTTTTGCAATTCTTCCTGGTCTGTGACGTCACCACCCACACCACTAAAGCCATCCGTTATGACACCGCTGATGAAGGGTTAAGGTTCAGAGGTTATTTTCCCTTAACTACACACTATACCATTTCTGCTATGTACTGTATGTATATGTGAAAGTAATTCCATTAAACCAGGTATTTGACCAAATTAATTCAACCTTTAGGCAGTTGGCCAAAATCTGATATTTGGTTGTTTGGTTACATGCCTGATTTGACTGATGGATTGTTACATTTACACAGTGAAAGCCTTCTGTAAAAAAAACTGCTTGTTGTTGAAATGTACTCTTGGAAGTATTACAGTAAGAACATCCATTTGTTTCATTTAAGGGACTAAGTACAGAACATCCCTGGGCACCTCTAACATCCATGGACTAGTAGTACACTTTTAAATTGCGACTCAAGTAGCCTTACATTAACCCAAAGTGATAGAGAGCCATTTGCTTCACCCCACAGACCTATAAACTATCTGTGTGAATTCTACAGCCCGCTTATACATTCTAATAACAGCTAAGTACAAGCAGTCAATTCAAGAATGCACTTGGTTTAGTTAAAACACTGATGCATGCTAAACCCTTAGAGCCCTACCCTCACAAATGGACTTAAGAACCTTTCAAGCAAATGATGAGCACAAAATGGACATCGCAGGAAGCAGTGCATTATGAAAACATGTCAGAACATAACTGGGACATATGTCATGTTATTTATGACTGCATGCATAGACATTTGGCATGTTCAATAAAATCACTGGCATATTTTACCTTTGGAACTGTCTTACAAGCCTAAGCTAGGTGGATATTTTTCATTGCAAATCTTTAACAAACTAACTGTTTCGGGTGGGAAGAAATTACCAGCGCACCCCTCTCATTACAACAATTCCACCTCAGGCATGCGTAGTGATGGGGAACGGAGGGATTTCCAACCTAAAATGCATAGTGGACAGAGAATTCAATACAAATTAATTCTCCACTTTACCTACCACTGTTCCAATCCTCATGGATTCATATTTCAGCTCAGCTTCATGACCTTTGGTTAGTAACTTCATCGTCAATAAAATGTGGACTGGCATGTGTAAATACAATGAAATATTTGGTGTCTATTTTATAGTTGTTAATGGAGGCTGATTTGTATGTCTTCTAGTGGCGGTACTCTTGTTTTCAGAACTTGAAAGGTAAGGCTGTTTGTATCAGTCGGGCCGTCACTCACGGTCGTTCATTGCCCCTTTTAAAATGAGACCCAGCACACAGAAAAAGGAGTTTTAAAACGCGCTATTTTTAATAAACAAATTAAATCAAAACAAAACCTAACTCCGTTTTGGAGCACTGACTACACAGTTGTCAGGAACTTAACTAATAAACAGGACAGGTAAGCTGTTTACCTGTTAAAATATAAACACACAGTTTAACAACACAACAAAAAGGCTTTCACACAGTACCTTATTACTTGCGATTCAGCACATTTATCAATCGGGCTGTCCACACAGCCACCCTGAGCAGCCTGACTGCTTTCTTTAAATACCCTGCACCTGGCTCTAATTTACAATATTAGCCAGGTGCAGGTGATTATTAAACAATAAAATAATAATCAAATAATAAAACAATTAACCCAATACACATTTTTAGGCAGGAAGGATATTAACCCCCTCCCTGCTGTGTTACATTATATACTTTAGCAGACATGTCAGATGCTTGCTAACAATTGAATGAGGGTACATGGCAGCTCACACAAAATTCACCTTTAGGTACATGTACAGCTTTATTTTTATCTTGACTTTTACCATTTTTTAAAATATGCAGTGCTTTTTGGTGAAGTCACAGCAGTATAAATATAATGGTAATAGTGCTCTAAAATGTTTGGTTGATGTAGTCAATTTTGTTAAAAGGCTAAAAGGAGATATATTCGTGAAGAGGCTACATAGGTTACAGGCAGCATGGCAGCAAAAATGTAAGCTACAAAGTTTAGTATCATTAATGAGACAATATAACCACATAAATAAAAACTGTTAATATTTTTTAGAATAGCAAAACAGGAATTCAGAAACACATAATAGATACACTTGCTTACATTAGAAGATTGTTTATTTGAAGGTACTCAGAATAAATATTAATAAATAATAATAAATATTCAAAATACTGCAAGTTTGTGTTGATTCAATTACAGCATGTATGGTATAAAATATATGATTGTGTTTTATATTTCAACAAATGTTATCAAAATTATATATTGAGCTCTTGCAATGCAGCAGTACAATGATTTACTGTTGTGTTACAAGCACATCTAGCATGTAATATGCATTAACCATTACAGGAACAGAATATTACAATGAAGTAATGTATTCCTCTTGCTGTTTCCTGCTGTTGCTGTACTTATGTTTCAAAATATAACTGATTGTTTGTATTTATTTATTCACAGAATTGATTTAACTTAGTTGCTGTTTGTCACTGGCAGGAAATGGTTGACTTGAGGATATGATAGAAGGTGTTTGGTTGGCATATGCTTCCTTTTCTCTTAAAGTGATTTTCTCTTAAAGTGACTTTTCTGTAGCTTTCTACTAAAATCTCTGAAATGATTGCCCCTAAACTGCGAGTGTTACAGCTGGGGTTTTATTTCCCCATATAACACCCCAAAAGTATTGTTGCTTTAGGATAGTTAATGATTCTGTGGCTTTGGTATGCTAAGGCCCTTTGATGCTGCTCAATGTGAAAGCTGAAACAGATGAATAAACTGGAAAAGGTCTGTCATCCTATTTTCCATTGTAAAACAAGCATAGTTTAATCTCTTGTTAACTGTGCATAGATACAATTATGGGTCTAGATTCCTCTATGTAGTTGCCAATTGCGTCTTTATTGCTGCTCTTTGCAAAGTAATTTGGGTTACAATGTCAAATCCCCAAATCTTTCATAGGCCTGTATAGCCCGCTGTTCTCGTTGTGTATCACTTCAGCATATACTGTTACTTAATGCACTAATGATACCTTAAGTAAGGATGTCCAATATTAGTGGCAATTTAGATCTGTGAAGTAGTACCTCATATATCTGCGACTTCCATTATTATTATTATTATTATTAATTTCTTAGCAGACACCCTTATCCAAGAAGACTTACAATTGTTACAAGATATCACATTATTTTTACATACAATTACCCATTTATACAGTTGAGCTGAAGGGTACAGCAGCAGTGTCCCCCACCTGGGATTGAACCCACGACCCTCCGGTCAAGAGTCCAGAGCCCTAACCACTACGCCACACTGCTGCCCTGTGTCTTTATCCGTGGCTCCCTGATGAGTTCTATCTCTGAAATGCAGTACATTACCCCCCCCCCCCCCCCCCCCCCACACACACACACACACACATACACATAAAGATGTATGCTTCAGTCTAACCTGTGGAGTCAACACCAAGACAGCAGTGCTACAGATACGAGGATTCATGTCTTGGTATGAACAGAAGAAGGATTCTGTCAAATTAGTTCTCCTGAGGCAGTTACTTAGTGAAACCCAGCAAACATATTTTGCCTCACAGAACAAAAGACTGATCGACTTTATCATGGTTCAAAAGAACTACTTGCAGCAGTAAATTGAAAAAAAACAAATCTGCTGGTACGTATTTTGTTGAAATGTAAGACAAGTTTAAATTACACAGCAGGCTTGTTTATTTAGTTTTAAAGTAAAACAATGTTTTCTAGAATTGTATTTATTGTTTGAAATCCTAGACAACTAGCAAAACTTTTAGCTTTGTAGTACTGTGTTTTTTTATAGTGTGTGTGTGTATATATATATATATATATATATATATATATATATATATTTTGGTAACAGAAAAAAGCTAGGGAAACGGGGTCGGATGTGTATCATATTTTGAAAAGATTTTGCTAGGAGTATCACTGTCAAAGTAAACTAATTTTAAAACATTCTTCTGTCTTTGTAATATTTTATTGCATACATCTCTAGTAAACGGTAATTTGGTTTACATTACTAGTTTCTATATTTTATCCATGCATTCTAGTCACACGCAACAACGCCTCATTTATCCGCGGATTTCACACATCCATGGATCTATGTCCCCCCAAGCGAGCGGATAAATGAGTGCCACAGTATATTATGACACATGATTTAATTACCTTCTCACATTGTTTTTCATGTTTTATATACACATGTAAATAAATCGTAACACATTTGAGGCACTTTGTCCAGTGGAATACACATATCTGTTTTTTAACCCTTTTACTGCGTATGATATCATTAAAAGTGATGTGGTGGTGCTGATGACAGTAGATTGTTATGTACTAGGTTTAGCCTACTCTTTCGTGGAGGGTAGGTTAAGCAGTGGGAGAAAGTTCAATTCTCCTTATGGGAATTTCTGGAATTGTTATCTATGACAAAGCATATACACTGATTAAATAATTTATCACAAGCCATTCACTCTTGGTGTTTAAATACCAAGTCACTATTATAGATAGATGTCTGAAAAGTCACATGTTCATATTGGTTTTCTCATTTGTTTTGTTAATTACATTGAAATAACCTATTGTGCCCGATGTAATTATGTTGATGTAATTCATGCGTTACTTATAATACTAAGTTATTGACAAAAAACAAAACAAAAACAATTACATTTGTTGTGAAAAATTCTAGTATTTTCATGGCTGGTTTTGAGGACACTGGCACTGATTTGTGAATGTCCTGGTAAAAATGGCAAAATACAGTGATTCAATTGCCAACTGTCACAGATCATTCAAGAATAATTTCCTGGGCATTACCAGTTAGTGGATGCATTAACAATAACAAATATAATATGGGAACCTGCACTTTTCCAGCTTGTGTTACTACTACAGTTAAAATACTGTTGAAGTTCAAGACAATCTCACTTATAATCTATGTATTTACTTTTATTTTACTAAAATTAATAAAAAGTTTATTGTAGCAAACATAGCCTTAGATTTAATATTTCCACCAGTCAATGCGAAAGTGTCAACAGAAAAATCTAATTAAAAAGTATATAATTAGGCTTATATCAATGTTGATAACAAAGTCAAATGAAACATTGAAATAATGAAACAAAAGGTACATTTTAACAATGTAAGGATGTAATTGCGACCTTCTGTATAAGGGAGCACGCCTTTAAGTAACTAATAAAATAAATTAATACATTGCAATACTATAAGGAATGCATGAGATACTACGTGAGCTATTTGCATTACTAATGAGTACTTAGAGCGGGCAATTAAACTGGAAATATATCTTTAAGAAGACTCACTATGCCATACAGGTACTTAGGGCCCAGAATGGATGCCTGAATAGAAGTACAGTACTCAGACGTGTGTAAAGTGTTCTTTATAAACATGTCGTTATTTATTTATGTTGGAAGCACACCATACTGTAGTCTGCCCCCAATTTATGATACAGCCCTCAGAAAATACAATTCCATTAGTCTTGTTTGGGAACCCAAACCATCTAAAGTAATAAATTATTCTTTACCTCTGAAGGGAATGAAACAAGTACAGATTCCTTTACTAGTCTCATTTTGTTTGTTATTGATGGTTTTCTATAGTTGTAAATCAATCTGATGATCTTTTCACAGCCCTCTTAACAGCAGCATAAATTTTTCATACATCACTAGCTGAACAAATGTTTTTTAGTTTGCAGTATAAATATCAGCTAAGCTTGTGTTTTAATAAGTATCACAGTGGGCTTTAGGCGTTACATAAACTCTTTGAATAGATGTGGATACAGTAAGCCCTATTCATAAAGCCTACTATTATTATTATTATTATTATTATTATTATTATTATTATTATTATTATTATTATTTACATTTAATATGTAATGCACTTTTAAAAAAGCATCTTTAAATGACACATAACTGAGAGAAACATGCATCATGAATACATAAATAAATACGATTTAAATGACAGTATATTTGTTCAGTAAATAGATGTCTGTAACAATTTAAATGTCATGGTTCTGTATGCAGAAATCCAGGTAGAGTGAACACTCACATTGTTTTAAGCAGTTCACTTCTTTGTGATAGCCCTGTAGAGACTCTTCGGTGTGTGTCCTTAATTGTCCCTGTATTAGTATTCAGTACTTATAAATCCCTATCATTGTGAAAGCTCAGGAAGAAGCAATCCATACATCATCACCTGCAATGCTTCCCATTGAGGATTCTGCTAGAATTTCTTTCCTCTGAGATACCACGTGCAAATCCTTATGAATGCAAGTTCTATTTTATTCTCTTTTTATACATAGAATCATTTAAACAGTACTGGCGGTACTCAAATAAATGACATAAATGAAGACAAATGTTTTGACAAGAGCTTTGAAACAGACTTTAAAGTTGAAATGTGCATTTACCTTTTTAGTTTATTTGTATTGTTCTGCTTACCATACCTCCTTGTACACTGTCTAAATTCCTGTCATATATTTCTCAGTGTCCATTTGAAGGTTTCCTGTTTTTATCAATTTTTCAGTTGTTAAATTTGACCTTCAGCTGTGTTGGAACTACATCTCCACATCTTAACCCAGGTGACCTTTCTTCTGTATGAATTCAGCAGATTGAACATTCCAGGGAATAAGACTAGTGAAAACCTTTTTTTTTTTTTTTTTTCCTGAAGGCAGTGAGGTAAATGCAAGCTTAGAAGTAGTGGGGGAAAAGACAACTGATGTTCAGTGAATGTAAAAGTGAACTGCCTGACAATCCTAATGGAGTACTATCACTTTACAAGCTGTTTTTGAAGTCTAGTATATTTTCTTTACAAACCAATGTAGTGAGTTCTAAAATGCACAGCCGGTCCTACAGGAGTGAGTTGGTGTGTTTTTTTTTTTTTCCTGTCTTCTACATGCGCTTGATTATTACGAGTACAGCATACAAACAAGCTGAAAGCTATATGTTTGTATTTATGTAATGAATACTGAAGAAATACAGCCAAATCATTTTTACCGTAAATAAATCAATATATATTTTTATTTAGTCATAGGGAAATGTTTTGACAAAAAAATAACATGTAGGTAATAAACAATAAACAACGGGGTGGAACAACCACAACACCACGTCCTAACCAAAAAAAAGGGGGAGAGATGAATAAATCATATATCATATTATACTGCGGAACAGGTTACAGGTTATAAGGCAGTACGGTCATGGCTGCCATTTGCCCCATATTGCCATTACACTAACACAAGTATTCTCGTTAAAGGCGGAACAGAAACAGCATGGTCTCTTAACTATGGCTCCCGACTATAGCGTTATAAAGGCAGAGCACTGTATAACTTATTTTTTATCATTAATTCAGTCTAATCAGAATATACATATTAAGAATTTCGAACCTCATTAAACCAATTTACTTACAAAGCAGTAAGAATAAGCATGAACTATAGTACTAGGTAGCTGCGAGTTCAATAAGAAATGTAGTGGAATGCAATGTCAGATCATGTAATGCATGAGAGGTACAGGGAATGGGCTCCTTTTTCCTGAGGTACTGCATGATGAAGCAAGTACATTAAATAAAAATTGAATAGGCTTGCAAACATGCCTTTGGTAATGTACAGTAAGAGTACAATGGTCGATACAACCTACACTCTAACATATTTTTATTACTAAGTTTAAACACTTTTTAGAATCTCAGGGAATCTCAAAATACTATGATATGACCCATTGCATTAATTTTTAAAAAGCTGCCAACCGTACAGCATCTCCTGCAGTGTTTACAATAAACATATTCACGATTGACATTTTTATTTACACATCGTAGATAAAATAAACTAGGAGATATATATATATATATATATATATATATATATATATATATTTACTTTTACTCGGCAATATGTTAAAAAAAAAACTCTGCAGGGTGTTTTGTAACACTAAGTAGCAACTATGAATTGGTAGCAGATATGCTTCCCAGCTGGAGGTAAACGTAATAAAAGGTATACCTGCAGGAACACAAGATAAAACTTTGCCAATGGACTGTGAAGGTATACAGTACAATGCATAACTACACACATGGTAATTATATTAGTTATGTGTAATGTCTGATTCTGTCATATGCTACATATTACTAGTAGATGTGATTTGTATTGTTCTTGGGAAGCCATTTTTGTACCACCAGCACCTCTTGCTTGGGATGTATTCAAATGAAAAAAGCACTTTGTATGCAAATGTATATATGAATCCACACTTCAGATAAATTAATACACTACCTGACAGTCAAAGAAATGAAAAAAAAAAAAGAAATTGCAATGTTTAGAAGGCAACATATTGTGCAGAGAACTTGTCTTATCTCTTTAGAAAATAGAACTCCTTCTGCAAAAATATCAGGCCGTTCACATGCTGGAGAGTTTATTTTGGACACAAACGATAACTGAGAATTATTTGAGTACCGGTATACCAAAACCATGTTAACAAAGAACACTGACTGTTTGTCATATGCTGATGTATATAAATATGTATAAATACATGTTTTTAGAAGGATACAAATTATTATTTTTCAATTAAATAGAAAGTCCAAATGATTAAAAAAGAAACCAGGTCCACTGCAATATACACATATAAACAACATCTCTGTTTCAAATTTGTACCGTCCTTTTAACCAAGTTTTTATATTGAGGCATTTGACTAATATCTTAAACTAGAGGACAAAATAACCTTGTTTATGCATTTTTTAATAGGAAGGGTAATAATACTCTTCAAGGTGGATTGCCAAAATAACTGCTCAACCAAATTATTTCATGTCAGTAGCAAACAACGTATTCATATTGAGTTTATTAAAATTGATTTTTGCACATGTTGTGCAAGCATTAGTAAATCAAAACAAATTCTCAACAAATTGAAAATCTAACTGTAGTGGACAGGAGTAGCTGTGGGGTTAAAAACAGCATGCACACTTGGCTGGAATATTTTAAAATCCATATCTAGTTGTATGACTTTTAAACATATGTTATTGATTATGTGGTTCTAAAAAGAAAGGCATTTCATTAAAGCAATGATTTATTCATCCGGACAACTGTTTTGTGTCTGTAGACTTCCTGGTTGGTGGAATCATGCAATGTTATAATTATATGACTCATAGGAGATTGTAACTAATCCTAGAATCACATTTTAGTTACGACTTTCAAAACTACCAATGACAAAATTGGTAATACTTACACAGCAAAAATTGTCTAGAATCATGAATGACCTTTATCACAGTTGTTGTCTGTTTTGATATTTGGTAAAAACTGCTATAAGTATAGCCAGCGCTCCAGAAAAGCTGCTGAATGGGTGTGTTTTACACATTGAAAAAATATGAATTACATATGATATTTAAATGTAATGCAGAAAGAATATGCATAGCAACTTTGCTACACAGCTTGAGTTTGCATGCCATCAAGCTTCTTGTACTTGATTGGTTCCCAGCGTCTCAGTGGTAAATTGTGAATATAATGCATGCGGTAGCTAGAGAATGGATCATAGAAATACCGGAAAAGCTAATTGTAGCCTGTCTGGGAATTGCCAGAAACATGTGACCAATAAGCCTGGTCTTTCAATGAAAAAAAAACTAAAATGTACATAAATCCACTCACTAACAATGTGTGTTTACAGAGTCTGAATGCTTTATATTACTATAGCAAGGCATACAATATTATTGTTTCTTTATTTGCATTGGTGCAGTATCAGTTCAGTATTTTTTATATTTTTGGAATTTTAGTTTTAACATGTTTAGGGAGCGTGTCTGTCGACTTGGAAAGGGAGAGTTACAGAAGTCAACTATACTAATGTAACAGCCTAGTACTTGTGGGAGGAGACTCGGTGGAAAAGCATTGTTAGATTTGTTTCAAGAAGAAAACAAGGAAACTGGAGTTGTTGTACAGCACTTCAAAGTAACATTACAGTTAAAATGTAAGGCTGTAATTAATGCATACCCCCATAAGTTAACATTAATATATGTACTGTATTTATTGGAATTACTCATGACTTCAAGGTAATGCTGCTTTATTACTCGCCCTAAAATGAATTTTATGCACATAGTGGACAGCAAATTACTCAAAGACCCAAAACCGTATCTGGAGCACTGAGTATAGCAATGTCATAATTACAAGTTAAGCCTAGAATAAATAATGATTTCTTGGATGACATGTGCTTCTTTCATAGCAAAGAATTTGAGACAAGCATAGTGATTAACACTGTTTTTCAAAATAAGATTTCCTACATAAATTCAGAAGTCTTTTGAACCACGTGGGTTTTTCATTGTCTTATAATATTACTAAATGGATATTCTGATGAATAGCAGACTATCAAATATAGATCTGTGAGTTTTGCAATATTGCACTGGCTTTTCTGGTGTTTGAATAATACGTGGCATTTAAATAGACATGGTACCCTTTAAACGCTTTGTGATGCTGGTCCACTATGAAAGGCGCTATATAAAATAAAAATTGAATGAATGTAATTTTTTTTTTGGGGGGGGGCTTTACAGTTTGCACTGTCTTAGCTTGTAAAAAGGTCAAGATAGTTTTTGTGTGACCAACCATATTGCAAGCACTGTGGTGAGCAAATTATTAGTAACTGGTTAGGGAAATTGCATTTAGCTTGACTTAAAGGGTGCAACAGGCTGGTGCGCTTGCTGGTTGTAGGAGCATTGCAGGGAGAAGCCCAACAGCTGCCTGACACTACTTGAAATACCTTCTTATACTAGAGGTAATTTGCTTCAGTTGAAATGGAATTTAAATTACCCTTTATGATTTGGTATGTCTTTGATTTGGAGCATGGATGGGAAAGGTGATGGAGGTTGCACTCATGCACTCATCAGTGAGAGGGTGAGAGACTGTTCCTGGGGATAAAATTATCTTTGAAAACAACCCCCCCCCATCTCAAGGGCTAGTGAATATATTTTTTAATAAATAATTTTTCAATTTAAAGCTAGGTTGTTAAGTGCTGCCTGATCAATAGACTGTTAGGGGGTCTTAAGATTTACTGAAAAAGAATTGATCCATAAGAGATAAAGGTTAAACACCAAAACAATATCTAAACAATTTAAATTAAATGATTCTCTGTTTTTTTTTTCAGAACTCTTACCAAAATGTCATCGATTAGGATGTCAGTATGCTTGTGTCATGACAAGAAATGGAACATTTTGCTACTGTGGAGATGGCTTTGAAGTAGCAGAAGATGGCCATAGTTGCACAGGTAGTCAGAAAACAAAACATACTGTGCAGTTTTTATTGAAGTTACAATGACACTTTAATTACAGTACAATGAAAACTATTATACATTTAAAAGTACTGTGCATTTTATTGAAAATACGGTTATAAGCGAACTTTTAAAAAGTATACACAGCAAAGAACTGTACTTGAAATCTGCATATCCCAACTGCTATGCTCATTTCTCAGCTTTGTGTCTCATAGTGGTCATACTGATTATGGGCATTTTTAAACCACAAGAGCAAGATGTCTCAACATCAGGGTATTCAGCAAATTGGAAATGCTGATGACTTGCATGAACAATTTGCTGTCCACTTTTGTCTGCAAGGATAATGCACATTGTTCCTTTTTTATTTCAATACTTCATGGAAATGGCATTGATGCATGAGCACGATACCAACTCAAACTGTGTCTGTGGCAACTTGAAATGATCAACAGTGCCAAAACAGAACTAAAATACAGTACAGAGGTACTAATCTGTTTAATCTAGGCTTGTTTTAATGAGAATTTACTGCATGTATTGTGATGGAGTGTATGTTTCTTACCTATATGGGCAGGTAACAGGACCCTGGGCATACTGAGTTTGGTAAGGGCAGGTAAAGCCAGGGTTTATCTAAAGTTGAACAGATTAGCAGCTCAATCACCTAATCACCTCAATTGCTAATTGGAAACAGCTGCACTTGATTCCAGTGTGTATAAAAGCTGAGGCTTTCAGTTTGTTAAGGGAGAGAAGAAAGGAGGGTGTAAGAGTAGTTGCTATTAAAAATAAATATTGTAATTAACTGGAAAAAAGAAAATATGCTTATACAATTTTGGGGAAAACAGGGCTAGCCTGTCCCCTTTATACAGAGTTTATTTGACTGTGCCTGAAGGTCAGTGAGTTTAGGGCCCGAAAAGGGGTTAGGTTTATTTGTGTATTTTTTGTTTTACACTGTTAAAGCGACAGAATCCTTGTTGTCTACTGTTGTAAATAAAAGTGTGCTATGGTATTTAACAGTATCTTGAGCCTCTGGAGTAATTCCTAAAGCAGCAAGAAGGTAATCATGTGATCAGAGGTGCCTTCCTACACCGGACGACAGGGGGCGCTACATCACAGTATTTATTCATAGCCACATAGCACAGCTAACAACCTACAAATTACAAAAAGTAGACACAGAAGTTGCTTTGAAAATGCATTATTTTTTTGTCATGTATGAAGTGATTATGGATTTAGGTCAGGCTTTGAATACATTTATTGCTTATGAATTACCTCTCCTTTTCTTTCAGATTATGATGAATGTGCTGTGTATGGGACTTGTAGCCAAACCTGTATGAACACCTATGGGTCATATGGATGCAGCTGTACAGAAGGATATATAATGCAATCTAACAGAAAATCCTGCAAAGCTAAAATAGGTGAAGTATTTTTTTCCAATGCAGAGCTGATACGAGTTATGGGAGTTGGTGTATTAAATGACTGTGCTTCTTTCTCTCATCACTTTTTAAAATCATACTGTACTTTTTGCCTTTTTAAAACTATTAGAGACCAAAAATAACAATTTAAAATATTTTTTTTTTCTGTTTTGTTTAATTATGCATGTAGATACAGCAAAAGTATGATCATTAACCCATTAAAATTGTAGTTTGCGCAGCTCAGCCTGCCATTGTTTCTTAAAATAGTGATTTATTACTTAATTCAGTGTTGGGGGTATAGTAACCACAGAAAAGTATACCCACCATGACAATATTGCAAGGTTTGCAGCCAAAATACTATAGCTTTTATCACAAACCAAACAGTATGTGGTCTAAGTACAGTACAATGACAGTAATAACTCCCAGTACAATAGACCTCCCGAGTGGCGCATCCGGAAAAGGCACTCTGCCGGAGTGCAGGATGTGCCCTATAGCTTGGAGATCACCGGTTTGAATCCAAGCTTTGCCACTGCTGACTGTGGATGGGAGTTCCCAGGGGGCAGTTGGCCAAGCGCTGCCTGATAGGGGTTAGGTTGGCTAGGAAGTCCTTTTCTTACTGTACACCAGCACCCCCTGTGGCTGGTTGGGCACCTGCAGGCCAGTCTGTATGCAATTCAGAACTGCGTGGTCCTCCGACGCTGTAAGTTCTGCACGGTGGGCTTGTAGAGCAAAAAAAAAAGCGGATGGCTGACAGCACTCGTTTCGGAGGACGCAAGTGCTTGTCTTGAGTTAGTTCGGGGGTTGCAGCGGTGAGCCAGGTTGACTAATAATTGGACATTACAAAAATTGGGGAGAAAAATTGAAAAAATGAATACGAATAATTGGTCAAAAACAAAAATAAATAAATAATAATCCCAGTACAATACATGTACTGGCAATAGGATACATTATGCATTGATACTGTTATGTATAATGACAACCATGATAGCAAAGCATTAGAAAATACATTTAAAGTTTATTCAATATACAATATTAAAGCTCAATGTTTCACTTAATCTGAAATTCATACTATAAGACTATACAACTATATGACTGACAAAACATTTTTAATGCATGAATAAGATGTAGTACAATTATAGTAAGATGGACAATGTAAACCACAATATGAATCGACTAATAACTGGATAAAGAATGTAGATAAATAAAAGTATTTTAGTTGACTGATTTGTTGTTGGGGAAGGTCCAACACAGGTGCCTCTAAGAATTATTTATTTAGAACAAAGTAAAATATTTATTATCAGTAAGGAGTGCAGAATATTGTAACCATTACAGTCCATATACAATACATATTGCGAATAGTGCACCTTAAGTTATTACCCCCCAATTGTCAAAACACTTTTAAATCAAATCAATTTTCTTTGTTCAAAATCAATTCTGTGAACAAAGGTGAACTATAAAATAATAAAATTAGGGTAGTAGACATTCTGCATTGTCACGTCTCATGAGAAGTAGCAGATGGTAACATTGTACTTTTATGTGGGTGTGAATACTTCTATAGCTGGAACAACTTAACACTAGAACCACCGAGATTTCAGACTACGTACATCCGCTGTACCTGCAAAATGTGCGGCTCCATTTTAAAACAGCTTCGATATGAAAGTGAAAAACAAACAAAAGGATACAACTTAATATTTTTTATTTATAAACAGCATACATAACATTTTCAGAGCAGAAACTCCGTATTTACATTGAAAATTAAACCTTTTTTCTTTTTTTTTTTCCAAAAAGAGCACATACATAATAAACATGAAAAATTGTAATAAAATAGATTTTACGCAGTAAACTTCTGTGTAAACAAGTGTAGAAAGCTGTATGCACATATAACATTATAAAACATAAATAACTAGTTATAAAAATAACATAAAACAAAAATGTAACATAACTTATGCAACGTGAAAGTGCTTTGAGTGAAACAGTGTTCAAAGGCTCTGTCTGTCTGTCTTTCTTCAGAGTTTTATTACAGCTTTCTAAGTACAATCTATGCAGAAAACACGCTTTTTAACTGTACCAGTGCATTTGCCACAGACTGCCTTTTCATAATGGGCACAGACATCAAAAGTTCTGTTTTTATTGCATTTAGCAACCTGGCACCTGTCTTTTATTCTGTGGGCACAGCGCTGGCTGAAGGTTGAGGGGCATTTGCCAGCCGGCTTCATGTCTTTTATAAAAAAAAATTCTGCCGTAGCTCCAGGGCTAACTGCAAAATGAAGTCCCTCCGAGTGATTGTATTGCCAGTGCACTCCTTGTACAAAACCAAAGTGTTGATGGCTGTCAGGTCCTAAACATTATAAAAAACAGCCACCTTTGTACCATCTTTGACAGAATACAGTCGTGCCATTTGATCCAGTATATTCACACCGTACTTTGTTGCATTGTAAAATTCAACAGTCTCCTGCTTTCGTTTAGCCTCTGTCCTGGTGGTCACTGATTTGTGCAGAGAGCTTAGAATAAGGACATTTTTAATTTTTTTTTACACCTGTACACACTCAGGGTAGCACAGTCATTCTGCCTGAGGAGTGTAGTGGAGTACAGGGGGGCTCGCATGGCTTGAGCTGTTGGAAATGCCCACTTCAAATGTCGCCTCACCACTGCAGAGTCTTAAATAATATATCATAAATGAACATTGTGCTGCAAAGCAGAATATTCAGCCCTGCAGTTGCTTTAATATTTTAAGAACCTTTAATGATATTACAATCTTCATTAACCATCTGCGCCATTTGTCTCTTTCTGGATCCAAATTTAATACTGCAAGATTCTTTTCACGTAACCCTTTGCAGTCCATTTATTAAGTGCGTGTCAGGCGCGTTAGGTCCAATTTATTTTCACACGCGCAGTTAATTTTAGACGCGCTGTTTAAAAGTATTTTTTTTCCAAAGTCAAATGGGTTTAAAAGGCCCTGCATATCAACAAAGCACTCACTAGGCATCTCCAGCCTCGCCCCATCCCTTTCATTTGCTATAGTTTTCACATATGCTAAGAAATAAATAATAATAATAATAGTCGTACATACCGATCAATCATCTCCTGATCACTCGTTTTATCATCAAATGCCTCAATAATGCGATCCAAGTCATTATTTTATTACTATAACATCTGAAAAAAGCTCTGCAAATGTCCATGATATTCTCTGAGCGCTGATGCAGTCACAGCTAGCTTGTTTCCTTATGGCCGCCGTTATCTGATGCCAGGGGCAAGTATGACTATTCATGAGATACCCTTTTTTTTTCGGCTTGTCTCGGCTCGTCGCTCCCACTCGGCCATTGAATGGTTCTCTGCTTTTTCTGGAGAAAAAACAACTAGAAACCCGTTTTGAAGATCAGAATGCTGTTTTTTTTTTGTATGACCGCTACATGTATTAAATACTGTTTAGCTTTGTGGATGACAAATGCACTGTATTTATTTTGAAAAGGATTACAGTACCTGCTCATGACGAGATGTAAGATATGTAAATATAATAATTTTAGACCTGCAGTATAACATGTAAACATGCATTCTCTAGTCTAGCGCCAACACTCCAATTTTATAAAAAGATTCATTCATAGCTTTCCATGAGCGATATTCCATTCTTACCATACAAAACCCACTTGTGTCATTAAATCAGCTTCTTTACTGAATGCCAAAAGCAGCATCTGCTTTAACTCTGATACAGAAGGATATTCATATGAACATGTGTTGTGATTTGTTTCATAATAACGTTTGAGGTTGCTCGCCTTGTAGTAGGCTACAGTGTGTACGATTTGTTGCAGATAAGACACAGGTTTACCACTGTTTTCAGTGAAAGCAAACTCTTTCTCCCAGTCTGGTTCAAAGCCTCATAAGTTAGTTTATTTTTTTTTTCAATGCCATTGTCTCCATGAAACTAATAAACACGTAATTCAAAATTATGAGAATTACTTTCAGCTGCACATCCAGCTTCGAAATATGCATGTGCCAGCGAGCAGTGTCGAAAGTCAACAAGAGACAAAATAACCTTGCAGTGAACATGCAGGCTCAAAGAAACAGGAGCAAGAGAACGAGAGAGAAGAAAGAATAATTAACAGGAATGAATACAGAGAACACAAATAATAAACTTGTTGTGTTTATTTTTACTTTCTCTCTCGTTTATTATTCTTTCTATAGTTCATTCAAGCCGCAAAGTGTGCATCACCCTGCATTTCATGGGGAGCCGCACTTTAACTGCAAAAGAGCCGCGGTTTGGCCACCTCTGCTCTACTGTGTCAGTAGGACACCACACACCAAACTCTCATTAGCACTTAAAACAGTTTGGTAAATTGTAATATGCAGAAAATAACAGAAATAAAGCTGTAGCAGGATAGCATGGAAAATAAGAAACATTTTCAGGGAATGGAAGAAATAAAGAGATAATCCCCTCTGAAAGGTAACATGACATTCAAACATATTACAGATGTATGCTTTTCCCAAGCACTGAGGGAGGGACTTGACAAAAGCTGTGTGTCTTAAACAGTGGGAGCAATTCAAAAGTAGTATGTCAGTGAATGATTGTAACTCAAGTATCGTAGCAACAGAATGAGATAAACTGAATGCTGAGTAAAGGATGATGGTATATGATATAAAGGCTCTTGACTGAAGGGCACATGGATGTTGTGGAGGAGGCTATGTGGTCCAGTGGTAAAGAAAATGGCTTGTAACCAGGAGGTCCCCGGTTCAAATCCCACTTCAGCCATACAATACATACAATTATCCATTTATACAGTTGGGTTTTTATTGGAGCAATTTAGATAAAGTACCTTGCTCAAAGGTACAACAGCAGCGTTCCCCACTGGGGATTGAACCCACAACCTTCTGGTCAAGAGTCCAGAGCCCTAACCACTACTCCACACTGCACGCTGCTGGATAAAGGCGTCTGTTAAATAAACAAATAATAATAATTATGAAGCACCTCAGGCCCGACTCGGCCGGTTACATTTAACTAGTAAAATATATATAGTGCACATGGCTTTCGTTGCATGAATCCTGGAAAATGGGCCAGTGTGCCAAAACAATTTTTTAAAAACATAACTACGAACTAATACTAACTTTACCGCCGCACGTCATATTTGTTGTACTGTCAGTATCTGAGACTACGTACTGAAGTGCTGTGATGGTACTCATTCCCATGGCACATCTTTTACAAATCGGGTTTTCTACAACTAAGCAACCAATAAGCCAAAAGGAAAGCGCTGAAATCAATAAATCATAAAGAAAGTAATTATGAAAAAAAACTGAAGACGAACATTCAGGCTGGCACCAAATTGAAACTTTGACAACCCGCTAATCGCACTTAACAAAACGGTATTTAATAGCGTTTTATTTTTATGAGTAGAAGAAATAAGATACAAAAAAAAAAGAAAACACTATTAAATACAGTTTTGTTAAGTGTGATTAACGGTTGCGGGTTTGCTTGTGAAAGAGTTGTACACATACATTTTCAAATCTTGAATACAGTATTTTCATTTTCTGACAAGCACAAAAGTGTGCGTGTAACATATATATTGAAAGGCTTCGTTTAGCCACTTTCTTTTGAGACATGGGCTCTCTTTGGTTACCATACACAGTTAGAAACATACTGAAAATAAAAACCATCATGAAAAAATATGGAAATATATTGGGCCAGATAAAATTGCATCTGGGCCAGTAAAAACACTAGCTCAGTGGCCCAAGGGGCCAGTAGTTAAAAACCTGAACGTAGAACCCTGTTTTCCCCACCTGGTGATAATCATAAATTTACTCCTTGCACTGAAGTACTGTATTGATGCTTGCAAAATGTTGTAATAAAGAAAACATGTGGTGTGCAGTGACGCAGGGAAGAGAGACCCATTGACGTTACATTAAGAAGCTCTAATAAAGGACTGTAGGAGTAATTTCACTGCAGAATGTTTTCATGATTTTTGTAAAGCTAAATCTTTTTCTATGAACAATAGTGAATTAGCCTACATTCATTAAGGGTTATTTTTTAAAGATTGTCAAAAACATAATAACCACCCCCCTTTCAAAACGTAGCCTGCTTTTTGGTGTGTATTCTAAAGTCTACATATATGCAAATACATTTCATATGGCAGCAAGATCAAATTACATATTTTGAAAGAATGCACACTTCAACAAATCTGTTTCTACAGTGTTTGAAAAATCTATAGAATACAGGACAAAGAAGTAAAGGGAAGTACAGTATTGTTTACTTGTTTATCATGTTGATATTAGTTATTCCATATGAAACTAGTGCAATGTAAATACCAATAAATAATTAAGTCATTTTCACACTCTGCAGGCACATTCCAACAACACACATTCACCTGTTTATTATTTTTCTAATAACATTTCTAAATCGTAAATGTAATAATCAACTTTTATTTTCAACACATTTACTTTATTTCCAAGCAATATGGAGAACGTGCTGTCTGTAAACCATCACACAGAACAACATGAGAAAGCTTATGTTGGCTTAATGATAGCCTGTGACGGTGCAGTGGGTGTGGATGTGGAACACACGTCACAGAGTCACTTATAGGTGCAAAAACTACAATGGTAGAGGGTGAACTTTATTAAAAGGGAAACACAGTCCAAAGCAACAAAAATACAAATCACAAGTCCCAATAGAGCAAGTCCCTCTCAGCTCTTTGGGTGCACTTTTGGGGTGGTGAAAAGTGCAGGTGCTCAGGTGCTGAAGTGTCCAGTTCAGTTGTGCGGGGCATGTGATGTCCAAGGTGAAAAGTGCTGGCAGTAGTGCGGCAGCTTCTTGGCGTCTGACCCCGGTCCTGACGATAAACAAATCAAAACACGTAGCACACAAACAAACACACAGCTCAGCCACCCAGGTTTAGTATTACCTCAAAGTCCCCCACTTACAGAATGACAGCCCTTATATACTAGGAGACTCCACCCCATGATCAGCACGACTCAACACACCTGCCAGTTATCTAATGCAGCACAGCTGATCACAGTAATCTTGTCCCCTAATATGGTCATTCCGCCCTGCACCAAGATGGCCGACTTCCTTTTTCGCCCCTCTCTCCAAGCCGGCCCGTCTCTGAACAGGCGTGCAAGTACCTCTGCTTAGCGCCCTCTTGGGTCGGGAGGGAGATTTGCAGCTCAGATCCTCACGCTCCCTGTCACATAGCCTATCATTGTGAATGGGATATGCAAAGTCTTAAATATGAACGGAACTTGATGAGTTCTAAATGTATACTCTATCCGCATTCCGCACCAAACTCCACTGTCATCTGTGTTTTTTAGTCCCTTTCTAGTGCATAAAATCATAAGCATTAACAAGCAACTGCTGCATGTAGCAGCTAGATTTCTTACAACCACTTGTGTGTGTTGTATTCAGGTGCTTTATCGGCTCAGCAGCACATTTATTTCATTGAGGTATGGCACCGACTCTCCAAATAATTACGTTTCTCTGGGGTTGTATTTTAACATGAAATTCTTCTTAATGAACATGGTAAAATGTAAATCCAGCACCATGGAATAGCTCATCAAGAAAATGAACATCAGGCTGCGACAACAACAGCGTTTCAATATCCGATTCTGAAACTGCATGTATTCAGCTGATGCACGACCAAAAATGAAATGTTTCTGAAGCACTTGTTTTTTTCTTCCCTTTCAGAACCCACAGACAGACCTCCAGTGCTCTTGATTGTTAGCTCGGAAAGTATTGCAGCAACATATCTTAATGGAACCACAGTACCAACACAAAACTCATTGCACAGCAATGGGGCTCTTACATTGGACTTCAATTATGATGAAGAATCAGTTTGTTGGGTTACGGCTGTTGAATCTACAAGTCAATTACGATGTGCCAAGATGACAAAGTTAAAGGGTTTTTCAGAAGAACAAGAAATCAGAACAGCACAAAACCTTCACAGTAAGGGTATTTTTTCTTGCTTTGGTGATATTAAGAATGTATGTAATATGGTTTTAACCAGATGCACTGAGATAAAGTTTATATATATATATATATATATATATATATATATATATAAATGTACAGGTAGTGGACACAAAAATGGAAACACCAATGTAAAGTCACTTAATAGGGCATTGGGCAACTATGGTATCCCGCTCTGTGGAGTTCTCGGTGGACCATTTTTGATGAAACTGGCTGCTCGTGCCCCAGGTTGAAATTTGCAGTCAGTTGATCTGCAGTTACTCGACTGTTTTGCCTTGCACTTCGGATTAATGCACGGATATCACAATCCTGGAGTATGCGCTTCCGCCCACTGTTGCCCTTTGCTGATGATGTCTTTCCCTCGGAGTTCCATGCCAACATCACCTTAGACACCGTTGCTCATGAAACATCAGCAAGTTGAGCTGTCTTGGTCACTGAAGCTCCTGCCAAATGCACCCCAACAATCACCCCTCTTTCAAAGTCACTGAGGTCTCCTCTTGCAGCCATGCTAGACATAAGTATAGGCAACCAGGCCTGTCCAGCATTTTTATACATGACACTAAGCATGCTGGGATGTTATTTGCTTAATTAACGCATGAGTCACACCTGCGTGGAAGCCCTTGCTTTCAATAAACTTGGTGTCCCTCATTTACCCAGGTGTTTCCATTTTTTTGTCCACTACCTGTATGTATGTATGTGTGTGCGCGTGTGTGTGTGTATATATATATATATGGAATGGAAGAATTTTTTTTTTCAATGATTCATTATGAAGCAGTGTAACATTTTATTCAGATAAGTTTCATAAGGAGCAATACAACAGCAATTTACTAAAATAGGACAAACTGAGCAAGTGTACACAGGGTTGTGTCTCATGTTTCAGATACCAAAATTTAATCTTAAAAACAAATTGCTTCCCAGAGCTTGAGTTTTAAAAGAAATGCTTGCAAGTTTTTGGCTTTCTGATTTCTAATTTGAGAAGTATGTGATTTTGAGGTCTGGAACATAACATAACACAAGTACATAACAGAAATTCGTTAACATGTGTTAGGCTTCAAGTAAAGTTAAAAGGGATTTTTTTTAAGTCATCTTGCTCAATACACCTGAAAAGCATTATGGTTCTTAAAGGGTTTGTTTAACTTTAGACTACAAATTACATAGTTTTTGTTTTCCCCCCCCCCCAAAAAAAATGTAGGTTTTGATTCTTCTGATCTTTTGGACCCAGCATAGTTTGCAGCTGCCATTTTCCACCCCAGATCATTAAAACACAATTTTGAGCAATACTTACTTGTAGTAAAATAATGGTTTCACTCTCATGCAGTTTATGAAGTGCTGTACTGCTCTGATTTACCAAGCTTCACAAAGTAAGTTACATTTATCTCAATGCTTGCCAGAGGATACACAATCATTGCTACTGTGTTGCTTCATTTTATGTCAATGTTGTATCTCATAACAAGACACCCAAATCTTCTATCAATTCAAGTATTTCATTATGAAAGCTTTGATACATAAAAACAATCAATTCCCTTTAAAATGTTATTGTGAATATCAAATAGAAAATACAATTGATTTAGACTGGGGAGGAGAAAATCAGTGAATGGGTGTCTAGCTTGCAGCCTAGATAAATAATGTATTTGATTTTCACGACATCATGTATTTGTCTTTAGTATAATACAGACTTTTTTCAGCTGGAATGTATATTAAGCTCAATATTGAAATGACAATTCTTCTGACCGTTATACTAAGTGCCAACAACAAAACTATTCAGAGAAATATGTCTGCCACCGACATTTCACCAATCAGTCCTGGTTAAAGAAGAAAAAAACTTTTCCATGTGGTCCAAATAGGTTGAAGTGTCTGGTATGCAAGCACTGGAATACGAATGTGTCTCTGCAAATACAGTAATTCCAGTTACCAGGGCACGTGACCATTCTATTCTATGTCTGCAAGTGTGACTGACTAGCACACTATAATGGGGAAATAACTAGCTTCATAAAGCAGTTCTTTATGTTTAGATTTAATCGATTGCTTATTGCCAAACAAGACAGATTATCTCATATTGAATGTCATTGGTTAATTTATTTCCATTCATTTACAATAATAGATGTTTTTTTTTTATATATATCTTGCTTAACGTGATAAAACCACTTATTTTAAAAGCAATGGAAACAAAATCAAGTACATGACTAAAATGTGTAGCAAAATGACAATTGGTGGTTAACGATGTGAGAAATCTGAGAGAGGGACTTGACAAGACATTTTGGAATAGTAAAATAGATCCTGTACTGATTTAATATCTGGAAAGGGATTAGGATAACACAATTATTTTACCCCGTAGAAGTGGATGGTTTTGTTTCTACAGATTTCTGGGCATGACCACAATAAGACCATCTCTTGCTATCCGTCCCCCAGCCTTTTTACCATATGTGTGATAACATTACTACTGGAAGCAAATTATACTCTAATTGTATGATTGCAACAGATGACTGCACATGTTTGAAGTAAATATGAAATTCTGATTTACAACTTGAGCAGATTTATAATGAGCTGTTCCATCGGCAGTTAAAATTATGACTGTAATAATATAGCTCAATAAATCAAAATTGTGTCAGACAGCTCAGGTTCAATTCTGTAAGGACTTGTCTCCAGATATATAAAGCTTGAATAGAGTAGGCTTTACAGAAACTTAGCATCTTACAACTGCAGGAGGGATAGATTTTTAATAAGGTTGTATAGACAGCACTAGAAACTGAAACCCTCAATTAGGTAGATCAATGAGGGCTCCTCACACTGTCCAATCAATGCAAAAAATAAATGTGGTGAACTTGTTTTGGAGTGGACTCCAAACACATTTTCTTCTAATCATATGATCTTTGTAGCACTTTAGATGAGAGGTTGTGCATAACCGTTTAATAACATGGTAATAACTGGATAAATGCCAACTTGCATGGTGACTACTGGTGGAATACAAGTAAAATTACATTGAAATGGTCTGTACCATGGTATTGCCAGGTAGCCTACTTATATTAGGTGACAAGCTGTTGTTAAGAAGGTCATTTCCATGTAATTACACAGCCATTGCCATGTAAGAGCAGGAACGATTGGTACAGTAAGTACCAAGTTCTTCTATAATTACATGGTTATTCCTGCCCCGTTAACTCACAACTACTGAGTTCTGTCTTCATATGCTTGACTTTAGTAGTATAAAAATCACTAGATCAGAGTTTCAATCTCCACACGTAGTTTGGTTCTTTGTATCTGTGTTTTTTTTTTCCACAGATTAATAGGAACAAGACTTGGTTTCTTGCATATACTAAATTAATTAGTATTACCGTAAAATGTAAAATTAGCAAGTTACGCAGTGAACTGAATACTATACAACTAGAATTATTTTTTGTCCTATATATTTGAATAAACTGTAAATAGTAAGCTGGTTAGTTTAATAAACTAATAAACTGAAACAAAGAAACAAAATCAATGCAATATGTGCAGGATATAGGAAATAACATGTTTTGTGTTTCTTGTAAACATGATAGGTTGTTCTGAATCTCTTTAATACTCTGCTTTCTATACATGTAGATTAAAAAAAAAACAGTATATTAGTAGGGCCCACAACAGAAGGATTTCAGCATATGATGTTTATTTGGAGATCTTAATATAGCCACTTGAGCTGCAGTTTTCCCCCCAATCAATTTTCAAAGGAATATATATATATTTTAAGTAATTAATTAAACTGTGTTAAGACACTCTTAAATGTTTGTTTGCTTAGCAACATCATTCAAATGTTACAGGTATTATAGCACCAGCCATGTTGTCTTTGAATCTGATGTTTAATTTTCAATGTTTTTTTTTCACACTTTTTATTTCTAGATGTGGAACAAATGGCCATTGACTGGCTAAGTGGCAATTTTTACTTTGTGGATCGGATCAGTGACCGAATATTTGTATGTAATCACAATAAAGATGCTTGCGTCACTCTCATTGATCTTGACCTCCATAATCCAAAAGGAATTGCTCTCGATCCACTCATGGGGTAAGTACAAGTTTCTAGTTCACCTGTACCAGCTATGATTTATTTTTATGTAAGCTCTGTTTTCATTATGCTGAATGGGAATTTGATGAGTTCATGTTTGTTTTCAGCAATTTAATCCATCTTGCATAGATCTGAAACAAGTCATGGAAGGTGGGTGCAAATGTTAAAGCCAAAATAAATCCCATAATTCTCCTCTAGTCTCTTTGTGGAATGATTGATTATTTGACCTCCCTTCAGATATAAGTCTGGTTGTCAAGTAATTAAGTTACAGCTAATATAACAATTGAAATTTGCTTTATTAAAAAAAATCATTACTAAACAAGTTTGTGTCACAGCTGATTTTTTACACAATGAATCATTCAATATGTGGTAGGCCTATCTGGTTAGAGGACAAAAAGGTCCTAGTAATGGTCAGTTTCATCTTAAGTGGTCAATCTGGCTTTTTTTTTAAAATCAGTAACAGACCATGCTAAATTTAACAATATTTATGATGTTTATAGTTTCAGTATTCTGTATGTTGTGATGTTTAGTCCTTTTGTATGGTCATGTGAATATTAAGATACAAAATTATTATTTTAGGGGTAATATACCGTACAGTGCCTGTGTAATGAACACGGTATTAAAAAAAGCCACAAAACTAAATTCATTTTATTCAGTGTGTGCATATTTCAATCAGGCAAGCCTTAATATATGTGCATGCAAGTTAGTGAGGTGAAATATTTCATACTTTACTGCATAGCTCTAGATACAGGTGATAAAACAATCAATGCTGTGATATTTACTAAGGATCTTATGTAATAACCAGTTAGATGTTCTGTAGATTTCTTCTAAAGACACAGATGAGAAGGTTTCATAATCTTGTTGACACAGGTTATGTCTGAATCCTTGAGGAATGATAACTAGTGCAGGCACATACAGGTCCTCATACTCCCGTAATAACTGCCAGCTTATTTGGAAATGCATTCTGAAACTTCTATAGGAGACCAGGGGCCTATTGCACAAAATTGGTTTAAAAGAGCCAGGTTTAGTTTAAGTTATCTGGTTTGAGTTAACAGGATATAATTTGGTTGCAAGATTAATCTAAATTAATCTAGATAACTCAAGGCAGGTTAATGTGTCTATCTATGCACGTTGTACCAACTGTGAGTGTGTTGTCATGGTAATCTTTATTAATGGTCATCTGAAAAAAATGAAGAAAAGGGCAACTTTCTTTACTGCTTCCGAGCAACAAATTTGAATTTCAACATATGATAATGTTAAAGAATTTTTTTAGCAAAAAAAAACAAAACACAGCTATTGCCAATAAAGCCAGGGTGGCAGCCTGGCAAACTGTAACTAAAGCTGTTAGCGCGTAAGTATACAGTCGTATCCCGAGTACACAAGCACAAATCCTCTGACTTTATTATTTATATTATATATTATTTATATCCCGCTGTATTTTGATTAATAGAAAATTAGGTATGGTCATAATTTATAGACAATATCCTAAAGAATATATACAGACAGTACTATATTTATTTTAATCCACCGCACCAATCACGTTGGGAAACCCTATATACGGTAAGTAAAAAATGTATTCATAATAATGAAATATGAAAAAATAATGAAAAATTAAAAATATGTATGTATATAGATGTTTTTTCCTTATTTATATGGACAAAAACATTAAATATATATTAGAATAATTACCTGCAATAGCATAGAATGCCTCCTTGCTAAACTGGACCATGTCCAGGAAATTTCACGAAGACTGGCAGCAACTTCTTCAGTGCCAGGTACACTTTCCTTATAGCTCTGCATATTGTTGCCTTATTAAGATTTTCGGCATCGCCGACTGTATGCAAAAATGTTCCACAGGCCATAAATCTTAGAGTTCTGCAGAGTACCTGTATATGAGTAAGGGCTCTGCTCCGTCGGGTTGTTTGCTCAAGGGAGGATCTTAGGAGATCCGCCAGATACAGGATATCATCCCTAGGGAAGCGGTATCGCTCGTACAGGGTGGAATCTGGATTATTAATTGAATCCTGGCGCTCACTGAACACCCGCTCCCAACGAAAAACCCTTCTTATAATTATAGCACCAACATATACCACTCTCGGTATAAAAGTTGACGCCATTTTCTTTTTCAGTTATATAAATCAGAATAATCTTTGTTAATCTGCTCTGAAGCAGGTTAGTTCAATCGTGATAAATTACCGTGGATTTAAGCCTGAGTTATTATCTTTTTTTGTGCAATAGACTAAGCCTGACTTTCACAATTAAACCTGGAAGTTATCAGGATAACTCTTTAAACCACTTGTGTGCAATAGGCCCCAGAAGTGTACAATAAAATGCATTTTGTGAATATTGATGCAAAATCAATGCAGATATCATGTTCATCATGTAGAGTATGACTGCCAGACTGACATGTGGATTAGTTAAATAGTTAAATGAAATGAATTGTTTAAATTGTAGCAATACTTAATATAAGCCATACTTGATGCTGCACTTTATAGAACACTGAATTGATCCATGTAACAGTATACATGTATGCATTATATTTATAGAGCTGGACTACGTGGAGATTTTAATATAAATGAAGTGGAGCAACAATCAAGCTGGCTAAAAACGTTGCCTAATAATCAAAAGAAATGTGTTTAAATGAGTGCGCGCGTTAAAAAAAGTCAAAAGGGAAGCACATACCATCAGTGTCGCATAACTATCATTATGACATAAACATATTGAACAATCATGAGGATCTAACCACAAATGTTTGGAAGAATTGCATTTACTTAAGGTTTTCACATCAGTGTGACTCTAGCATCTGATCTGAAATCCTTGTACATGTCAACAAAGAGCGGCACAGCTTGAAGAGAATCTTCAAGGTCCCCACTGGTGTTTTATTGTTTGTGAGTGTCTCTTTCTAAAAGTTCCAGTGTAACAGGAGGAAGAGTGACGGTCACTGCACCAGTTGTAACAGGTGGTGCTTGCACCCAGCAACTCCTTCACAGAAACTCGAACTCTGTGTTGTGTCTAGAAGAAATAGCCCAGCCCACGAAGTGTGTTGCTGCCTGACAGTTTTATTTTCTGATGAGTAAACACAGAAAGCAGAAAGAAAAATCATCAACGCTCACACACACACACCAGGTTACATCAGGTGTTTGCATATCAGGACT